>NC_069370.1:36618712-36921742 GCF_021730395.1 Mercenaria mercenaria
CACTTTAATTTCATAACCGCATTATTTTTCTTATAAAGTCCCAATGATTTTCTAAGACATTCAACCTTTCATCTTTGAAACAAAAAGTGTTGTTTTTTGTTTTGTTTGTTTAATAAATCGACTTCCTCAGAATCTTGATGCATGTCTATAGACCCAAAAATGTCCCATGTGCACCTTTTTCAGTAGTTAAGTGTCAGATTTCTTTTATTCTTTAAATAAGATGTTTTTCGGCGACGCCGTCTAAATTCGTTTTCGTTACCTATGCCACGTGACTTCAGTTTGCAAATCAAACTACTTGATGGAAGATTTATGCAACACTCTGCCTGATTGGACGAGAGTGTCAATTTTTTTCACTCTGTTGATTGTGCTACGCTGAGTGAAATGTAGACACAGCGTTTATCCTAAACGACGCTGTTCACAGTTCTAAAGCTAACTTTGGCTCAGTATATTTAGCAAGAATATTGATATATCTCAAAATGATAAGTAAGTTTAAAATACCAACATATATCAAATTAAAGAAAGAGCTGAATACGGTCTGCGTATCACATGAATAAGGGTGTGATAAGAGTCTTTTATGTAGAGAAGTGCTTTTTAAAAGATTTTCCTTGTTACAATTGTCGTCTGTATATGAAAAGGTTTCTTGCTTTTGTGACTTATTCAGATTGCATATTAAAATGAGTACTTTTTTGCTTTGATATATTTGTTATAAATTATTTAACTGAATTATTATATATGAATATTTTTCTTTAGTAAAGTATGCAAATATTGAACTCAGTTGAAATCTGTTTCATTATATATATGCTATATAATGACTGAATCTCATTACACTGAAATGAAGGTACGTTGCATACAGTTTATCTATGTGATATGACTACGGTCAAACTTTGCTTATGAAACAGAAATATTGAAATAATTACAATTGTATGTTTTGCTTGATCTTCACTTTTTTATAGGTGTGACGTCATTGTCCAAAGATTCACGAATAGCGAATATTTTTTTTTGTTAAAGCGGGATCAGTTGGCCTATTTTAGAAGTTAATAAAAATAATAAGTAAAAAAATCCTTTAATTGATTTTTTCTCATGTATTCTAATCAAACTTGATTTGTAGCATCTTTATCAGGCCCGCAGCCAACTTTGTTCAGCTGGGACATTTGACAACTTTTAGGGGCTGCTAGAGCTAAAACTAGAAATGCCTTTATACAGCGTCTCATGAACAGCTTGGTGGATCTTTGTCATACTTGGTCTGGAGCATCATTATAAGGTCCTCTTCCAAATTTATTTATATAGGAACTTGGGTCCTATTAGGGACCACTATAGCTAAAAGTAGGTATGCCTTTCTTCGCATTAACCACTAAAATGTAATGGATTTAATCAAACTCGATGTGTAACAATATCGTAAGGTCTCCTGCTATTTTGTTACAAATGGGGATAGGGACCAATTTAGCTAAAAAAATATAAACACGTTTAATGAACTCTTATCATGAACCGCTTCATGAATCTTCATCAAACTACTGCTGTAATTATTCGTCTAAGGATAAACGAAACAAAATTGCAACCCTACGAAACCTTTGCGAAAAATTAAAAGAGAACCATTTAAATTGTTAAAGTGCAGTGTTTAGTTTTGCAATTTGAAAAATGTTAGATGAAAGATGAATGTTAGATGAAAATTTCATAAACTTCTTTCCTTATTACAATTCGCCGACCATCATTTTTAAAGATATTTCTTGTTTACTTTATTTTCCTGGAAAGGGAGTTACAATGGATACAAAAGCGGCTTTCAACTTCATATATAAATGCATGTAAAGCATTCACAAAGCATTCATCAATTACCTCAACATTACAATAATATGTGATGGCAGTTCTATATTCTTAGCAATGTGCTAAGTGTACACAAAATGTCTCCCCGTACTTGGATTTAGTGTTGTTATATTTTCTGGTCCTAAGTGACATTCACTTATTTTTCATTTAAAGCATTACATGCTGTTGAATTTTCATGTTTTAGTTGTGAACAATTTCAACTTTGTAGTTATTTTGTGGAATACCCTAATTGTTTGATAGGATATGTCTGAAGTTGATCACCAATAATCTTTTTATGAACAGAAAACTAATAATGAATGAATATCGTCGCCTCATTTCCACAATGCCGTTAGTACATTTTTGGCAAAACTGAGATTTTAGTGTCATTAGGTAGACATAGTATTAGAGATCAATCAATTACCCAAATAATAATCCTACCTTGCATTTACATTTACACCTGTATGACGAAAATTAACAGGCAGAATGCAGTAACTATATAGTTAAAAACTTAGTGATAAGTCATTTGATTTAAATGTCCATTTTCATGGTAAATACTGAAGAGTTTTTTCTTGTTTTTATATATGATGTGTGATATGGTATAAATAACACTATATCTAAATTTCAGCTTAAATAGTGGATCTGAATTTATTTTATGAGTCTTAAAACATTTTGTAATATCATACAATATGCATGTATTTGACAATTCTTTTGCATTGACATAAGTTTTTCCTGCAATAATCTACATGTTATAATTGGGGATTAAATATTTATCAATGGCTAGATAGGTAGGACTGTCTGTAAGAGCGAGTACATGGAAATTAAATAAAAAGTTTCAGAAAATCATCAACATGCTTGAAAATGATCAGATCAAGATTTGAGTAATTTATTCGGTCTTAAATTTTATATATAAGCAATCAACGTTAATTTTTTAATTGTTTTTCATAATTTGAAATTTTAGGTACTATCTCTACATTAGGTATGTCTTTATGACTTCTGTATGATGGTGAATTGGTTGCCTTGTAGAACTAACCTAAACAGGCTAAATTTTAGTTCAACAAGGCTGTAAGTAGTATAAAGTCATTGACATTAAAATCTTTAAACGTTGTTTCCCAAAACTATCAAAAAGCTAGTTACGGTATTGTGGAAATAATTAAGGCGACGATATAACAACGATTTTCAATGTGTGTCCCTTGTGCAGCTGTAAATTAACTCGATTTTGAGTGAACAATTTGGATATTTAAAATTACTTGACATTCTTGAAATTTGGCATGTGGTTTATAAACAGATAAAATGTAAGAAAAATAGGGTTTATAATAATTTGTTAATTATTTTTCATTCCGCAACAATTTTTTCAGGTAACATTTTATTTTCATGTCAAATTTGTGCAGAAAAGTTGAGTTTAGAAGACAATGTCCACAAACATTTAATTATCTTGCACATACACCTATTACTTATCATATACTAGTATGTAGAAAAATATTATTATATCGATACATATTTCCTTGTCATAAAACACTATAGCATGTATCACCCATCTTATTGGAAATTCACTGAACTTTCTAACTAAAGGCTGAAATATTTTCTGATTGGTATTTCTCAACACTTTTCCAAAGTTATTTCCTTCAAATTTGAAGTATTTGCTATCATATAAAATAGGTGGCCACCATAAGAAATAGGTTTGAATTTTCAACCCCTATGTCACACCTTATCAAATAAGTAAGGCCTTCAGGTGTGGTTTGTCGCCTGATTGATATATCATGGTTCAGAGTTCCGATACGCAGAAAATATCCAAGCATCTAAACGATGAACCGTAGTAATTAGACGATGACCACAAAAGGACCCTGGTTGTTTTTGTGCTTACATGCTCATTGAAATATGTTGATAAAAATCATTCTGGACTTCATTTATGCGAGTAATAATAAACCAGACGTCATGCGGCAATTCGACGTTATAACTGACGTCATGATGCTCTCTTACTGGTCCGTGCGTCAACTGTTGTGTTTATTGCAGAATATGCATAGGTTGACTTTCGTCTTTGCTTAATTAGAAATCATGTCCAGTCATGTTAGAAAGATTTTTTCCACATGATGAAAATACAACTTCGCAAATGGCGCACGTTATTTAAGAATATTATAAATGCATGAGTATTCAAATTATAGAATCTATATTAAATCAAACGGGCCGGGCGTCCAGTTTTAACAACAGCAAAGGCCCTGGGTTACTTGAAATGATACATGTAATTCGGCAATTTAGAAAATAAATTTGGGAAAGTATAGAAAAAACACGGTTCAGTGGAGTCAATGCAGTTTTAATTTGAAAAGAAAACCCGTTTAATCTGTTAATTTATAAATGGAACCAGGAATTTAGCTGTTCTTTATACTCATTAGGGGTTTATTTAATATATATATAGATATAGATATAGATATAGATATAGATATAGATATATATATATATATATATATATATATATATATATATATACATGATAACATCACAATGACGATAATCTAGAGGTAGTCTTAATTTAAAATGCAGGAACTAAGTTGTTTTTGTTAGCTCACCTGTCATAAAGTGACAAGGTGAGCTTTTGTGATCGCGCGGTGTCCGTCGTCCGTCGTCCGTGCGTGCGTCCGTCCGTGCGTCCGTAAACTTTTGCTTGTGACCACTCTAGAGGTCACATTTTTCATGGGATCTTTATGAAAGTTGGCCAGAATGTTCACCTTGATGATATCTAGGTCAGGTTTGAAACTGGGTCACGTGCCATCAAAAACTAGGTCAGAAGGTCTAAAAATAGAAAAACATTGTTACCGCTCTAGAGGCCATAATTTTCAATGGATCTTCATGAAAATTGGTCAGAATGTTTATCTTGATGATATCTAGGTCAGACTGGAAACTGGGTTACGTGCGATCAAAAACTAGGTCAGTAGGTCTAAAAATAGGAAAACCTTGTAACCTCTCTAGAGGCCATATATTTCACAATATCTTCATGAAAATTGGTCAGAACGTTAACCTTGATGATATCTAGGACAAATTCGAAACTGGATTACGTGCCGTCAAAAACTAGGTCAGTAGGTCAAATAATAGAAAAACCTTGTGACCTCTCTAAAGGCCATACTTTTGATGGGATCTGTATGAAAGTAGGTCTGAATGTTCACCTTAATGATATCTAGGTCAAGTTCGAAACTGGGTTACGTGCGGTTAAAAACTAGGTCAGTAGATCTAAAAATAGAAAAACCTTGTGACCTCTCTAGAGGCCATATATTTCATGAAATCTTCATGAAAATTTGTCAGAATGTTCACCTTGATGATATCTAAGTCAAGTTCGAAGGTGGGTCACGTGCCATCTAAAACTAGGTCAGTATGTCAAATAATAGTAAAACCTTGTGACCTAACTAAGCGCCATATTTTTCAAGGGACCTATATGAAAGTTGGTCAGAATGTTCATCTTGATGATATCTAAGTCAAGTTTGAAACTGGGTCACGTGCCTTCAAAAACTAGGTCAGTAGGTCAAATAATAGAAAAACCTTGTTACCTCTCTAAAGGCCATTTTTTTCAATGGATCTTCATGAAAGTTTTTCTGAATGTTCACCTTGATGATATCTAGGTCATATTCGAAACAGAGTCATGTGCGGTCATGACCTAGGTCAGTAGGTCTTAAAATAGAAAAACCTTGTGACCTCTCTAGAGGCCATACTTGTAAATGGATCTCCATAAAAATTGGTCAGAATGTTCACCTTGATGATATCTAAGTCAAGTTCGAAAGTGGATCACGTGCCATCAAAAAGTAGGTCAGTAGGTCAAATAATGGAAAAACGTTGTGACCTCTCTAGAGGCCATATTTTTCATGGGATCTGTATGAAAGTTGGTCTCAATGTTTATCTTGATGATATCTAGGGCAAGTTTGAAACTGGGTCAACTGCTATCAAAAACTAGGTCAGTAGGTCTTGAAATAGAAAAACCTTGTGACCTCTCTAGAGGCCATACCCTTGAATGGATCTTCATGAAAATTGGTCAGAATGTTTACCTTGGTGATATCTAGATCAAGTTTGAAACTGGGTCACGTGCCTTAAAAAACTAGGTTAATAGGTCAAATAATAGAAAAACCTTGTGAGCTCTCTAGAGACCATATTTTTCAATGGATCTTCATGAAAATTGGTCAGAATTTTTATCTTTATAATATCTAGGTCAAGTTCAAAACTGGGTCACATGAGCTCAAAAACTAGGTCACTATGTCAAATAATAGAAAAAACGACGTCATACTCAAAACTGGATCATGTGGGAAGAGGTGAGCGATTCAGGACCATCATTGTCCTCTTGTTGTGCTCAGTAGACGTTTATTCTATAGTTGTACATACAAATGTATACTGACGACAATCTAGAGGCAGGCCACCTGAACACTGAATACCAGGGCAGTATTCATCAACATTTAAAGTATGAAATGCCTTTTTTTTACTCTTTCATAAACAGTAATGTAACTTTGAATGAATATTCTGTAGCTACAGACAACTCAACAAAAAAATGACAGCTTTAATATTTGGCATTCTTAAGTATAAGTTTTAAACTTTAAACTTTGATGAATGCTGGTACATCATAATAAAAGGTTTAACAAACTAACTTTACTTATTTAATTTTTTAGACACCAAGAAAAACATGTCTGGGAAAGAAGGACCGCAACTTTCGGAACAGAAATCCGTGCAAATTCCTAGTATAAAATGCGTGCAGGATATCAAGGATTTAAATTCGAAACAACTGACTATTCTTGGGAAAAAAATGAAAGTTGACTTGTCTAGGGTTGAATATCGGCATGAAAAATTAGAGTGGCTGATCGAGATCTGGCTAAAAAATCGAAAAGTAAGGATTTTGTTTAGTATTGATTTGAAGACAGGGTATGCTTATAAGATTCTTTCACTGGTTGTAGGTGCAGATGGGAATTTCGTGCCTCGACTGTATAGGCGGTAACGAGGTTCCTACCGAGTTTCCGCCTAAACAGTTACCCGAGAGCCGGATATTCCCATCTGCACCTATAACCAGTGACAGAATCTTTTTCTTGCATACCGATATAAAGATATAATAATAAAAATAAAATTAGTTGAACGGCTTTCTTTTTAGAACTATTTTTTATAGCAGCGTATTTAAACAAAGCGCGGGAAATCAACGTTCGTAAACAGGAAAGACGTCATGACGTTTCAAAGACAAATGACAATGTTTAGTTCCGGTTTTGTTTTATCAGTTCCAGCGTAACGTTATGACTTTTTGATAAAATAACGTGTTTTGAATCGAAAAATATACTATCAGGAACAAAGAGGAACTGTCAAGGTATTGGATTTTTATTCCGTTTTTCGAAATAAAATATAAATAACTACATAAATCTTCTACATATATGTAGTTCGTAATACGTCATTTAAAGCACGAGAGTCATCTTACACTCCGGGGTGTAAGATGGATTTTTCCTGCACCGGTAAAAATACCGGAAATCCCCGTCTGGTATGCAAGAAAATATAGTATTATTAAATTTGAATTCTAATATGCTTGTCTCTGTTAAAACTCGCTTACGCTAGAATGACGTCACGTTAACGTGCGGTGACGTCAATGTTTTTGTTTTGAGACCAAGAAAGAGCGCTACTATATTTAATCTACGGTTTTAGATTAAGGGCATATTAGAATCGAAATAATTTATAGCAACACCGTGTTTTAACACTATTTATACACTCAGGCGGTAATACATCGTACAAATAATTTCACGAGGGCTGTGCCCTCGTGAAAATATTACGCCCGACGTTTACCGCCCATCGTGCATAAATAGTGTTAAAACACTCTTTTGCTATAAATTATTTCTTAATTATAACATGTTGTTGTATATCGCCGGTCACGCCTTATTCACGTCAGATTTTTTTTAATTACCTGCTTTGAAAGATACAAAATGTACTGGTAAAACTAGATAACGCATTGACCTTACCGGCACTAACTTATTCCTCCTTGCCTTGACATTGTTAGATTGTCAGTTCTTTAGCTTAAGTAAAAAAAAAATGTTTGAATAGTATTTCTGCCATATTTCAAAGGAATGCAATATGTTTTTGTTTTATTTATTTTCATTTATCTCTTTTTTTAAATAAAGGTTTAATAAGTTTAACATTATCTCTCCAAAACATATTACTGGTGAGTGAGGTCTAAATAACTTACGTTTATCATTTCAGTAGTAGCTTTTTACCACAATGAAAATGTCAAATATATTTTTTTCACTGGTAAGGAACTATAAAATAGATGGATTTAGTCAAAACATGAAATTAAAAGAATTTGTTTGTTTTAGATGTAAGATCAAAATATCTTTCACTCATGAACACCATAATCTTACATTTTCATATATATATTTCAAAATATTGCATCTGGTGTTCACCACCGAAACGTACAAAATATCCTCCTTAACCAAGCAGTTTTTAGCCTCTTTTTTTTCAAACGACTTTTCTTCCCCTTCTTCCTCTTTGTACGGAGACCATACATATTGAATTAACTAAGTCGTGCAACGTATCTAGCAAGGCCTTTGAATCTCTGAACAGACAAAACAAAGATACTCGTAGAGCACATAACAAATCCTCTGAATCAACCATTGACAATGTGCCAGTATCTTTAAAATCACTTACAGCAAATTTCTGAAATTTTATTATTTTACTTGTAGTACAATATGTTTTAATGACATGCAGAAGTTTCAACAAATTCGAATTGTGCGTTGTAAGATTCTACTCGTTCTGTCACCTCACCACATTTTCAACAAGAGTCGCCAAAATTCACATAAATGATTTATTTATTTCAGGGTGTTTATATTGACTTTTCACAGAAATCTGGCCGATGCCGGACATAAAATAATTTTCCCTTATACTGAAATCCTTTCTTTTAGAAAAATAATACATTTATGTGCAATTTTATGACTTTAAAAGTTGGGTAAAAACATTATTCTGTATAACTATATAAGAGACCACATTTTGTTCTAAATTTATACTTAGTGAATCTTAAAGGCTTTTGCAAAATATCATGAATGTTCATAGTATGTTTATTGAGAAAGAAAACATGTATTTTACAGCGTTTAGAACTGTGGCTAGAGCATGGCTGGGTGCGTGTGTCGATTTGAAATGGATTGTGAACGCGGGTAAAAGACCCAAATCTAAAGTACCGAATTCCAACGCTGTGTTATTTCCCCCTATCGAAACTTGGTACATATCAACCTCCGCGCAGGAGTATTGTCAAGGTTACAACACACTAAATAGCTGTTCTTCTTTATTCTATATAAAACTGGCATATTTCCAATGGCTGCAGCACACATCAGGGCCCATTTTAAATGTCCGTAACTTACATTTTCTTGAAGAATATACTCAGCGCTGAATAAAAAATCAAAAGAAAAGTTGTGGTCATGTTTGATGCAAGAAAAATATTTTCAGTCAAAAACACAAACTGCAAAATCCGGTAAAAATGAGACCCCAAATGGTAGTAGTGGTGGTGTATGACCTAATTAAGTATCCAGGACAAATTCTGCCATGCTATCATCTCATTATGAAAATGCTACCTACATGTCAAGCATAGATCTGTCATGTCATTTCAGCAAAAATAAAATGGGGGAAAAATAAGGAAATTAGTTCTACAGAGCAAAAAACATCCTGAGGACTATTTGAATCGGCCATTTTCCTATTTAGTGTCTGTATGCCTGAAACAGTCATACTGAAGTAACACTGAGATGGAGTTTGGGCACACATCGAGGGCTTGGTGCAAAACTATTGTAAGTGTATATAAATAAAGAACAAGATACAACAGTTTTGCGCCGAGCGTCATGTTGAATTCAAGCTGGTCAATGAAAAACGCGTGTTTGTAATATTCTATTTTTTATTATGTATATTATATAAATCGATTTTGAGCGCACTACAGTGTCTATTGATTCAGTTAGCACGCTATTTTAAATATCAATAACAATAATATGTACAGTAACAGATGTTATATACAGACTCATTTCACAGGTGAATACTCATACTGATGTATACATGTACCCTGGGTATTGAAACAAGTATCTTTGTTGGTTTGTTGTTATATTTTGTTGAGGCAATGCTCTACCGTATTGGGCATAGGACGTAGTTCCTGAAAATGGTGTCTGGCTAACGGTTGACGAAGCCTGGTTCTGCAATGCTGCACTGTGGTTGGCTGTCTGATAATTTGGTGGAATCTGATTGGTCGAAATTTGTCCCGGAAGTTGTTGGTTGTTGTTTCCCTGCATCCAAGGATAATTGAAGTATCCAGGAAAATTCTGTAGCGGCGATGACGTCAACATATTACCAGTTGGCATGAAGCCATATGGTGTAACAGGTGACAACATAGGTGACATAGGAAGGAAAGACTGCGGTTGGTTGTTCTTGTTGTCATTGACTCGTCTGCGCCATCTTGCTCTCTTGTTCTGGAACCAGATCTGACGTAAAAAAAATAATACATATAGTATATGATATTATGATATGAAATATTGCTGCAAATTTTGGTAAGTTGTTTGTTTCGAACAAGTGAATCGTTTTCTTATGCTTTGTTGTTTATTGCTCGTAACGGAAATTAACTTAACACATCTATGGAGGTTAACTTTTTATATCTATCTACGAGTACAACACAGTCTCACACTCTCGGATCTAAAATTCATGTCCTTTAAAAGAAATTTCTAAGAAGGTCATTACAGAAATGTACCCAAACAAAAATAAATGTACGAAATGTATCTGTCAGTGGTACTTCAGTTTGACAAACGTTTATTGGTACGTATAGAAATGTATAATGATACTGTTTCTAGTTACCTTGACTTGTTTTTCATTGATGCTCAAGTCTTTTGCAATATCTTCCATCATTTCAGAGTCAGGGTATGGATTCTCATGAAAGATTTTCAGTAGCGTCTGTACTTGTTCGTTTGTGTAGTTGGTTCGGGCCTTTTTCTTCGGCTGTTCGTCATTGTCCTCTAGTCTATTTACTCTGTCATTGTTAGAGACCCTTGAAGACTTTGAAGATGCTGCTCTAGAAGAAGTAGATACGACAGTAGGAGAAGAATCGATACTAGAGTTTGTTTCGTCTAAGGGTGAGAAATGGACGTTGGTTGGTATGATGTCTATTGTCGAACTTTCTTCACTTGGCGGGGGAGGCGTAATGGAACTAGATAATTTTGGAGAGACAGACCCGTCTGTAGAAATGGACATGTCGCTGTTTGAAATGTCAGATGTTGCATCTTCGTGGCTGATATCTGTAAAGAAAGCAAAGAAAAATGAGTTTATTATTTGCAAATGAATAATTGTTTACAATACATACGAGCAAGAATGTGTCATAAGGTGAAAAAAATATGGTATTAAAAGTGAATGTCTTTGGTCATTTGAAACTTGTTTCCTATTAAAGGGATTTGGCAAATATTAAAGTATGGAAGATATAGTATAAATTATAATGAGATACAGTATCAAAGATAATATTTTGTTATGGAAAATAAGCTTAATATTTAAGGCTGGACATAATAATTAATGCAGGGTTTTGCTGTATTCATATAATGTTACCAAAGTAGTATGAATTGTATTTATAGCTGCATTAGAAATGTTAGCACTACGACAGTTATCTCTGTAGGTCCTAAAAATTACCCTACTTTCTATTTTAACATACAAATAATATTACCTGTATTATAATTCAAATTGTTTTTGTGCAGAATATTATGTCTAAACGACATAAAGTGAGCTGTACTGTATGGCGAGTAAGGTGCTACACGTGGTGATGTACTTGGAAGTTGACTTTTCAGCGTCTGCGCTGAATCTTCGAGCATCCGTGTAACGTTATGCCTAATATTTCCGGTTCCGGACTGAATAGGAGAAACGCTGATGAGATTCGTATGCTGGTTCTCTTCTTCGGACATATCTGCTTGTACACGAACATAATTTGGCTGTATTGAAGAAGCCGCTCTCGAGTGTTGTTCTTCCAGATTTAAATTGCTGTAAGGTACAGATCTGGACGGCTGACTGCTCCCGACTATCTGCAGAATCTGTGAAAAGACAAAAAAAAGCACCATTTAAATCTTCTTTTGAGCATATGTCTATACCAAGGCTCTCATGCAAGAAATTTAGATTTCATATTCGTTACATAATTCTGTTTATACCTAGCTTATTTCTATAGAAGGCTCGGGTTGCCTCACGCTAACTGCTAAATTTAACATGCCGAATGCTTATTTAAACAGATGTGAATTGTCATTAAAAGGGTATACGTTACAATGACTGCTTATACATCTTCTTGCTCATATGCAATATCAATTAAAGCCAACTGATTTTTAATGGAAGTGGTATCCTCTTCAAAGGACGCAGCGCAAACACAATTTAAATGCGGTTGATAACCCCGTCCAATTGCAGGTCAGCAATAAGAGAGCCTTAAAATTCTATCTCTGACTACGAAACCAGGATCGTTCGAACTCCTCCAATCGTTAACATTACTTACAAACAAACAAAAAATTAATTAGCGACTAGGCATTTAGCAATAAGCACGGCCTACATGCTTTCCATAAAATTGGATAAAGCGGTTGCCCATTTCAGAAGTACTGGAATTTGATGCTATATTCATAACTGCCCAGTAATGCCTGAAACCTCATTTGCAAACGGTTATATATAATTATATTAGTATTGTCCTCCCATATGTTTTAATAGGTGTCGTACAAATACAATGGTTACCGACATGTCTGAAGTAATGGGTAATGCTTTAGCAAAAAAACAAGCATGGTTTCGCACAAAAAAAAAAAAATCTTAATCCTTTATTTATTATCGCATGCAGTTGTTGGCACAATCGTGATTTTTTTTTCACTTAGAACAAGAGTTTCTTTTCATGAAAGATTTTTTTAATTTTCACAACAATTATACGAATTTTCGGAAAACTATCTGCTGAAGTGGATGCAGAAATTTGCCACCATATGATTATTTGTTTCTATGTTTTTTTTTTGTTGCATCACTTGTTTAAGTAATATATGTTATACCTCATGGTGTCATGTATTGTGACCTGAGAGACATAATATAAATTTAAATTTAGCAACAGTAAAGTATGTTTCTATAGCACAAGTTTATAGTTATTTTACACAACAAAGCTCAGACAAAAGCTAAGTTTCATCATAGTAGATTCAACGCTCATGAAATTGAAAGGGTAATGGTCTTACGTTTTCGTGCATTTTTTCCAAGCTATTTGTCTTCAATTTTAATATGTCAGCTTCTGTAGATTATCGTTTTGTATTGTTTTATCCCGAGTTTCCAAATGGTTTGTTTTCAGCTTGGAGTAAATTTGACTTTTATACTATTAAACCGTTTGCTCCAATTCTGACACGGCTCGAACATAACGTCTTGTTTGACGTAACTGCGCAAACAATGTGCAAACATCGTTAACTAATCAACTTACAAGTGATGAATTTAACTCACACGTTTCACCAATCAAAGATTTCAATTTTAATCAACAAGGTACTAATTATTCACACATTATAAAATCACTTACTTTTTGTTTTTGATTGACAGCAATGAGAAATAAATCAAATGACTCAAAATAAAAAAAATAACTGCCAGAAAATTTACTTATTTTTTCGTCGCGTCAAATCCAGTTTCAGTCTTCAGAAATATTGTTTTATCAGTTGTCATAACATGCATAAGTACATGTATAGTGTTTTAAATTGAAAACTATTTAAACATTATTTCATGTTGTGAAATATATAAATAAAAAAAAAAACAATATTATATTCAATGTCGGGAAAATCCCGATTTAAAAAAAGAATGTTTTACAAAATACATTTTGTTTAGTTTTAAACAAGTTACAGGGCTAAACATTTTTTTTTGTAAAATTCTTGCATTCGTCGATGTCATTGAAATAAAAGAGTCAAGCTTTGTATCAAGTCCAAGCAATAAGTCAAAATTGTCTTTTATATTCGTACATTTTTCTTTTTAAAAAATGAGATTATTATTATACCAGATTTGTTGAGCGCCCTTTTCATATGAAATACAATATACAATACAATACAATATAATAATTACAGCCTTATTGTAACAAACAGCCATGACCGCACCCCTCCCCTTGAGGTCGTTTTACCCCTATTGCCAATACCAGTGCTTAAAGCACCTGGTACGCCCAGACGGGCTGCATATAGAGGTTCAACCCCCCGGTTAATGGTGCCATCATATACTGTATTAGATACAAATACCACACACTTCAAGTGAAACTCAAGTCTTGCAACAAAACACACACATAGAACGTCATCACCCTTAAAATGTGACATGATGAAATAAAAGATGAATTGCCAATTTAGTTAATTACATGATGAATTGTACAGTTAAGAGATCTTCGTCTGCGACGAATGACTTGCCGTAGTTCTGTATCACAAAAATAACAATGGCATATTTATTATGGGTAGAAACAGTCACGGTTGGTATCTATGTGTTGTAGAAAATTTTGAAAAGGTGTGTTTTGAGAGCTCTTTTGAATGAATTAAGTGATGAATATTTTCTGAGATTGTCAGGGAGAGAGTTCCATAGTTTTGCGGCGGCAACTCTGAAACTTCTATCCCCGTTGGAAACCAGTCGACTTTTTTGTGGCACAAGGGTTGTTGCTGCAGTTGCTGACCTCAGATTTCTAGTTAGCACGTACACCTCCCGTAAGTCTCTCATATACACCGGCGACTGGCCATGCAAGGCCTTGAATGTTTGAATGAGAATTTTGTATTTGATTCTGTCTTGTATTTGAAGCCAATGAAGATCTTTAAGGATGGTATGAGATGGCATGGTTTAGAATAGACCTTGGATTTATACCAAGAAGGGGTGGTAAATTTTGCCTAAGATCTATATATCAATGGTGGTAAATTTTGAGCAGTTGTAGTAAAACGTTACTATTTTTATGTATTTGAATTTGATCTAGGAGATCATTTTATATAAAGGAATTTCTTTAAACAAACTGGTGTTAAGCACAATATAAAAATACAACAGAAAGCGTATAAAAGGGTTCTGCAGATGTTTCGTAACCTCCAGGTACATTGGCGAGAGGGCACATATGGCGCTAACTGTTATCACTGCCATTCTCTGTTGACTGAAATGGTGTGCTTCTTTGAATGAACAAATGGCACATAATCGAATTGTAGACCCTATTATAATTTAAGGCATTATTTGAGGCTACTGAATTAATTTTTCAAAATTTGTGCTACCATATTGTAATTTCAAATATTTATAGTTATGTACTAATGAAACGCTCGGATTTAAAATAAGTTCTTCTTTTTTTTTAATTAGTGATTAAATAATTGAATTATGCACCATGTTATGCCGCAGATATTACCTGTCCTTGTTAAAAAGTAATGTATTTTGCAAATATTTATTAAATTTATAGAACATAATGGAACTGCATAATTCATGCAACTATTGGTAAATTTAGATTTTGTCGTCTTTTAAAGGTTGCTCGTTTTCTTTTTTTTTTATTTCTCTCGGGTCACAATACATGACAACATGAGGTATAACGTAATATTGCTTAAACAGGTGAGACAACAAAAAGGCATAGAAACAAAAATCGGTTTCGTGTACAATTCGTGTACAATAGTAAATAATAAAAACATAATTATTGATAGTTGATATATGATAATCGGGAGAATAGTCTTCAATTTTAAAATCAGTTTTAAATAATTTGAAAATTTTACATTTATTTGAGCTGTCTACATCGGAATACCACTTGTTTAAAAATAAATCTGACAATTTTTGCTTAATGGTGGCTGATAACCAGGTGTAATTTACAAAATCATGAGTGTCCCATATATTGTATAATCCGCATTTTATAAAAATATTTCTAACATTTTTAATCCATTCAAACATGCGTATTGGAACAGGATTTGTGCTATGCACGTGTGGCTATACGTACGTTTTTAGGTAAACTCAAAGTACATTGTACTTAAAATATTTTTTTTCCTTTAGATTACATTGTACATGTTGACTATATTGTAAATTATTTTCCAAATCGTTTATAGGTAAACTCAAAGTATATTTACTTACAAAAATTTCTTCTAAAATCCACTTCAACTTTTACATTGTATATGTTGACTATATATGTTGACTATATTTAGTTTGACCTTTACTATAATTAGAACAGAACTACTTAGAACTAATTTCGGAAAACCAATTTGATCACGAGCGTAGCTGATTCAATATTGTATGTCTCTCCCCACTTCTAAGAATAACGTACTTTCTTGTTATAGTTATCATATAATTTCTTTCTAAAGTTATGAAATTTATATCTACCTTGTTCCAGCACCACTGTCAGTATATTATAAAGATAATGTGTTTTGTTTTATGCCCTCGCTGTATATGTACATGTACCAGGGTTGAAATAAAAGAATAATTGAGTTGAGTTGAATTGTAAAAACATATTTGTTTGCAGACTATTGTTTTGGTCGTTGGGGCAAATGATGTTGGTAGAAAGACTCCCGATGTAATAGCCGAGGAGATCATGTGCGTCTGTGAACAGATACACTACAACTCACCCAGGTATGGTATATTACACACTTCATATAATTGTTAAAATATTTATGCCATTTTTTGTCGAAATAAATATTATGGAAAATATGCAATATAGTGAAGAAAATACAGAAATTTTAACAATTCCGGTCACGGAAAAAAATAGCTAACATGGCGATTGTTTCGCCTTTCTTGTGATATAAGAATATAAACATATCTAAAACGAAATTTATGAAACATTAATGGTTAATTTCTTTGTGATGGTAAATTTCTTTGGAATTTGGTATTACCCAGGTTACTCAAGATCTCATCTGATTGTGTTTCTAGATTAAGTCCGGATTAATGCCATTTTCACAAATTTATCTTGTTTGTTCTATAAATGTACATTGTATTTTCATTGTATTATTTCATATGATTAACAGATATCACACTGATAAATGTATATATTTGTTCATTTTGATAAGTACTTTTTATATACATATTACCCTATACTCGTTATATTTTCAAATACAATTTAATAAATGTTACTGATCAAATTTAACTGTTGTTCGTATTGTCTGCTGATCTTCACTGCTGAAGTTTGATTTGACATTGTTCCATTTATCCTTGCCAGTTCTCATAGAAAACTATCCAGTGCTATTTATCATATCAAAGGAATCCATAAGGTACACATATCAGAAACATTAAATTATAATTGCCTACAGCCCGCAGTTTAGTTGAACAAAGTCGTGCGATTAAACTGACGCACAATGAACAATATTCACTGCCACACATAAATGGGCCTGCAGACAAGTCTTAAAAATGTTGGTAAACTGCTTAAGAAAATATAAGATGGTTCATATGTTTGAAAGTTATATAATGATAATCGCAGTTGTAAAATAGGGCTATGCATAGCCGTGAGAAATTGATACTGCCATTCTAACTCATTTGTGAAAAAATTAAATGAGTATTACAATGGCATTAGAGATATGATAGATCATATCTTTACATATTTATAAACTACAGAATTTAATCTTTCAAATCATGAATAGATAATTGTCAGATTTAAAGTTATGAGAAAAATAACACGGATGGCCGTGCTTTCCGACTTACGGAAACTGATGGTGACAACGGGAAAAAATCAGCTATTTTCAAATCGGTATTAACAAGTCATTTGCTGTCGGATGCTATAAATCTTTACATATTTGTAATCTGCATAATGTCAGCTTTCAAAATACATATATTTCATTGCAAAATATAACGTAATTAGAAAAAAAGTAGGGATGGCCGTATTTTATCACCTTCTGAATTCTATTTTGATTACAGTAAAAAAAAACTAAATTTCAAAATAATATTTTAAATTCGTTTAAGGTCGGATTATTAACTTCTTTACATATTCTTAAACTGCATCACGTCAGCTTTACAATGATGTATAAATCATTGATATATGTAAACAAATGAAGAAATAAATAGGGTCGGCCGGATTTTCCGTCAAAATCTATCCGGATGGCCGGGGATGGCCGGATTATACACACTCCCTATCAAAGAAGTATAAAATTTATTTTTATAGCGAGCGTAGCTCGCGAGCAATTGCGCGAAGCGCAATTGCGAGCGCGTAGCTCGCCTTACGGCAATGTGTAGGCGAATATAACAAAGGTGTGCCGAATGGGGCAAAGTGATGTAGCTGAAAAATTTTCCTCTCGTCTGGGCGCCGCCATTTTGGGTGCCGCCATTTTGTTCTACTTCCGTCAAAGTCGGGAAAATTTTTTTTTTTTTTTTTTATTTTATATTTGAGTTACAATCTCTATGTTCATTAGGTGTCTTTATTTTTAAAAAAGTTATGTTATGGAAATAATTTCAATTTTGCTTTTATTTTACAAAGTGCGTGTCCCTAGACGACAGGTGCTCACAGGAAATGCTTTGTTGGCAGTGAATACAGAACTTCATTTGATTGCTGAATATTATCCATCACTCAAAAATAATGCAAGAAAGATTTCCAGTTGGTAGAAAAAAGTATGATTTTCTTTTAAAAGATCAAGCATTGGCCAGAAAATGGGACAGAATATCATAAAAAAGCATAAAGCAATAAGAACGCCACAAACAGGTAATGACGTCACCGTGACACCGGCTTTCCATAAATTTTGCAACGTATGATATTCGCTGTTACAGGTATAATGACACTAAATTTTTGTTTCTTTTCAAGTGAATAGGTTCTCGGAATTGTTTTAAGCAGTGAATAGTTTCTTTGCCGTTTAAGCTACGCTCGCTCAGAGGCTTTGCCTTTTTCATATTAGCTCTTTGAATATATATATATATTTTTTGATATACAAACATGTCTTTCCATAAATGAAATTACTAAAAAAGTTGTTAATAGCGAGCGCGTAGCTCGCCTTACGGCAATGTGTAGGCGAATATAACAAAGGTGTGCCGAATGGGGCAAAGTGATGTAGCTGAAAAATTTTCCTCTCGTCTGGGCGCCGCCATTTTGGGTGCCGCCATTTTGTTCTACTTCCGTCAAAGTCGGGAAAATTGTTTGTTTTTTTTTTTAATTTTATATTTGAGTTACAATCTCTATGTTCATTAGGTGTCTTTATTTTTAAAAAAGTTATGTTATGGAAATAATTTCAATTTTGCTTTTATTTTACAAAGTGCGTGTCCCTAGACGACAGGTGCTCACAGGAAATGCTTTGTTGGCAGTGAATACAGAACTTCATTTGATTGCTGAATATTATCCATCACTCAAAAATAATGCAAGAAAGATTTCCAGTTGGTAGAAAAAAATATGATTTTCTTTTAAAAGATCAAGCATTGGCCAGAAAATGGGATAGAATATCATAAAAAAGCATAAAGCAATAAGAACGCCACAAACAGGTAATGACGTCACCGTGACACCGGCTTTCCATAAATTTTGCAACGTATGATATTCGCTGTTACAGGTATAATGACACTAAATTTTTGTTTCTTTTCAAGTGAATAGGTTCTCGGAATTGTTTTAAGCAGTGAATAGTTTCTTTGCCGTTTAAGCTACGCTCGCTCAGAGGCTTTGCCTTTTTCATATTAATCTTGTAAGTCTATCACAGTCGCAAGATGACGGGTCAGGGCTTCCCAAAACAGCAGTGTGGCTGTGTCTTTCCTTCGACGCCCATCTGTAAAATAGTGTTGTTTTTTTCAACGCTTTACAGACGGAAATCAGGTTTAATTAAACGGAGTTGGATTTTTGGCTTTTCTTTCTGCATCGATTCTATACACATTTTGTAGTACATAGATTCGTAATCAAAATTACGAAATGTTTAAGAACGAAAGTGTATCATTTCCGTGATTCAAAGCATGTAAACCCCTGTCTTTCTTTTCAACATCCGCAAACGTGAGTGTAGACTATCAAAAAAATACAGTTCAACATATCTCGTAATTTACCTTGTCAGAATTCACCATTTATTGAAATTATATTTTATTCAAATTATGTTACATTTAATCCATTCATTTAAGCTAAAAACAAACGTTTATCAGATGTAAATATGTATTTTTATGCCGATTTACTCAACCGGAAGAACATTATTTGCTTGTAATTTTGGTGGGTGGGGTATAATTTACTGTATGGTAAAGGTAACAACAAATTAAAACAGATGTTCTTCTTTCTTCTATATAAAATTGATATATTTCCAATGGCTGCAGCACACATCAGGACCCATTTTAAATGTTTCTTGGAGAATATTGTCAGTGCTGAATAAAAAGCTAGCAAGACATTTCGACCCCAAGACATTTCAACCCCAGGAGACAATTCGACCCCAAGACATTTCAACCCCAACTCCTTGGACATTTCGACCCCATTCAATGATATGCCAGAAAACATCTAAGAATGCTGTCATTATTATAATTAAGCTTTAATCTATAGATAATTGAGCAATTTCAAAATGTTATAACGCTTAATACACGCATTTACAGTGGCGGTTCTGCGCATGCGCCAAATATAGTCCGAACAGAGTTGCGCGACTTGATTTCGAGTAAACATATCCGAAATGGCGTACACCTGTGCTGTCAATAATTGTTCTCAAGGGTCATACTGGCTGAATAAATGGAAATCTCAGCTGTGTGAGACATGTGGATGCCTTCGTAAAGATCGAAGATGTAAATGTGAACCACCTTTTCGGTAAGATATCTCTTGCTTTGAAAGAAATGTTAAATATATTGTGCAACGGAGCAAACACGATCTGTGTATGAAGTATACTTTCACTTTTTGTTCGTGAACACTTGAACACTTCAGACTGAAACTCTTATAAATGTGGGACGTTTTTCCCTAGCTTCAGTTCTCCTTAACGCTGCAAAATGCCTTTATGATATTTGACTGCCAATTTTGCTTTATGCTGTAAGAGTGGGGTGGGGTAAACTGAAAGTGTTGATTATTAGGAAGAAGGGATATGGATCCATTTATTTTCTGATTCTGTGTTTCATATGCTTACAGATCTTTCATCAACTGATAAAGTCATTGCCTTATTTTAATACCTCTAAATCCGCACTTGCAGCTATAAATGGCTTTTCAACATACACACTCAGACCAGAATCACTCGATTTAAATTTTCTGTGGACCTTTTTCATGTCATTAGAGTATGACTTTTTTGCTTGGTTTTCCAGGGATAAGCCATGTTTCATGGCTTTTGTTGGGTATGTCTCTTTGCGACCAAGTACTGCGGACACTAAAGCAGATGGGTCGGCTGTGCTGTCCTTCCGAAGTGTGTCCACCCTGCTGCTTACTCTTTGAAAAACACTGGCTGTTATTCTGCCCTTACGTTGCTCCTTCCAAGTTTCGCAACACGACTGCTCTACTGTTATTTTCCTTAATGTGTCACATTGTTCACTGGTTAGTTCAATCTTACTCAAGAACGTTTTTGGCGAAACACTTTCTGTTGGTTTAAGTTCCTTCGCAATATCTAACAATGAAGGAGGTATATTCTGTTTGGGAGCAGGGACCCTTTTCTTCTCATGTAACAAGGAAAAACATGAATTGGAGATATCATCTTTCAACAGTGTGAACAGATCATCACGGGCTTTTGTCTGATTTTTAAGATTATCTGACTGGTCTTTCGTGAGGGGAGTGAATTCTTTTTTCAACACATGCTTTTCTTTTTCAACTTGAAGATCCCTGGCACTTTTACTGTAGTGTCCCTTTCTCCAAGTAACCTCCCCAGCTTTCACAGGTTTTTTTGACGGTTTTGCTTTGGCTACATTCCATTCACACAGCCGGTCAGTACAAGTCTTTGAGGTCTCACCGGTTTTTGTGGCGTGTTCTATTTTGAATAGCATTCCTGCAACATGGTTGCAGGTTCCCAACATTCCAGCAGTACATGTACAATATGCTGAAAGTATTTCCCCGCCAGGTGTTTGCTGAGTGTCTTTCCGAATAACTGCCCAAACATCATATGCTTTGCTGTTTATTGACATGGACGGAGTTACCTTAGTCTTAAGGATACACTTGTCACTATTTTCTCTAATTTCATGAACAAACACCTCTTTAACCCACTTGTTTTCAAAGTACCTATATGCTTTTCCCTGTTTATACTCGTTTAAAATACGATGGATTACTTCCTTTGGAGTAGAGCAGTTCAGATAGGCTGAAATGTCTGTAATATATACTGGCGGCCACAATCTCATGCCAGTTTTCTCCCCTTTCCACCCGACTTTCAAGGAAAATGGATCTGGAACAACTTCCTTATCCACATGGAGTTTAGCCTTGTACTCCTGTAGCAGTCGTTGTTCGGCTTGTTCTGCTTTCTCATCTACCGGCAGATTTTCTTCCCAAACACAAAATGCTCTGAAAAAGGAAGAACAAAATTTGAACATATTGGCTAACATTGACAAGTAGATCTGCATAGGCAGCTCCTTATATCTGGTATTTACGATTTGCAATCCAAAGAAATTGAGCAAGAAGCATTGAAAGTCTATCATGCCCCCATGTAGCACTGTGCCTCACTCACATTTTAACTGGATCTGATATACATCTTATATAGGTCGTGATTTGTTATACCTTATGTTAATTTACATTTTTCAGATTCCTTTGACTACTTTTCGTTGAAATAGCAATTAAACATCATACTCAGAACCAGAAAACTGCTACGAACAGCTAAAATATTCAATTTTTATATCGTACGTAGATCTACTAACCTTGCTGAGAGTTCGTCGAATGTTCCATTCACTGACCGTTTTCTGTGCGATAAAAACACTTTCAATGCATGTACAGACCACAGTCTAAACTTATCAAGTGTCATATCACTTAAATCATCCATTTTCTCATTGTATTATGACAATAAACTTTAAATAACAAAGGACTGCTACGCTCTGATAATGATCATGTAAACAAATATGGCCGATTTGTACTCGAATATCCGGGCACTTTCAGTTCCCGGAAATCGATCAATCGGAACTGTGAATGTGTGTATTAGCAATTAAAATGTTAAAATACGGTTATTTTCGCGAAAATAAGATTTTTGTTTACGAAATTAAGCCATATTTGTCTAAATTTCTTTATTTTCTAAAATTCTTTTTCTAATTTCTTAAAGACTTTGTAAGTACCGACTTCATATGAGAAATGAGTGATTTTTATCTCACAATAACGAAATAATCATCATCTACCGTAATAATTCTATTTATAGCCCATGCTCTAATAAGCGCCCACTCCCGACTTTTCGGGGAAAAAACGGCCATTTTTTTCGGAAAAAATCAAAAATACGATGTTATCTTATAAGCGCCCATCCTATAAATCCAATGGAAATAATCCTACCTTTTAATTGTTTAAACAGCGAATTTTCTTATTTCCATTCTGATGTAAGATCGCACTTCACTTTTCTTATCTTTAATTCCGTATATTTTATATGTACACGGTATTTCAATGCCCCCATGTTCAGACATGCATGTCAGTATAGTTCCGATAGAATGATTATTTTTAGAAACATGAAAACCTTTTATGGCTGCTTTTACTGACACTAGGCCTGGTGCACAGTAAAGTGCCCAATTGGGTTAGCATCTAAGTCAAAAAATAAAGTTTTTACTTTGCCTTGAAAAATACCCTTTTTCTACACCCCAACATGTTGTGTACAAGGATCAGTACCTAAACAGATAACTTTTTTGGAAATTTTTTGAAAAATGTGGATTTAAGTTGCCAGGTCGGGTTGGGGACGGACATTACATCTCCATTCAAATTAGATTCCTGCTGTAAATGTTTTATATAAAACCAGTTCTTTTATGTGTATTTTCTAATAGTTTGAGGTCATAGATCAAGAAAATATAAGCCTTTACTCTTTGCTTTTCCATTTTTTCCAAAAAAAATGCTAATTTCTATGAAATTACGATTATTTTCTGTTTACCGCAAAGTTCACTTTACTCTAAAATTTGTAAAATGGAACATTTACAGCAGCAAAACACCTTTTAAGCAAGAAGTTAATACAAACAACAAAGTAGAAACATAAAAACTTCTATTCATATTACATTTGAGCAGAAAATATCATAATTAAATAACGCCTGAAATGGGGGACGGACATTACATAAAATGACTGGTTCAGCTTTTGCAACTATTTTGAAACATAAGTTACACTGAAACTCAAATTTCTTAACTAAGGGAACATTTGTGTCATTTCAATAGGTAACATGTCTATAATTATAGTAAATGGTTATACTGAATGATAAAAAGAAATTCATTTCAGACATTTATTGAGCAGTTAAAAAGCTAGCGAGATTGAAGTATTTCACTCATACTATTTACCAAAAGTATTCTAGTGTTATTAAACAGTTTTTGTCAAAATCAGCTTTACAATCAATTCTTCACTGCATATTACATGTATTATATTTGCAAGTACTGTTCTGTTTCAAAGAAAAAAACATACATGCAGTACAAGACTTAGTATTCACATAAAACTAATCGGTATTAACAACCTTCCAGTAGATGACCATAACTTGACTGTATCAGTTCATCTTATTTCTATCTTTGCTGTGTATTGCGCAAAAAGAAAGCACCAAAACATAATAATGTTCTGTCTAAGATTTCAAATATAACACTTCAACTCATTGTCAGTTTTTGTTTACTAATGTACCAATCTATTATAGTCTGTCTTTTCTCAGTTGAAGTACATGCTTCCAAACTTTCTCTTATAAATAGATTTGAGTATAAAAAGACATTATGGTATAACTTACATTAAACATAAAATCAAGTATCTTTTACAAAAGCTATGTATTACTTCCTTTTATATTACACCAAGATTTTTTACACATCGTCCTTTAAAAAGGGATTTATCAGAGAACAACTTTAGGTAAAATAAAATTAACGTTTTTTTTTTGAAAAAAGGTTGTCTCTCCATAACTTTTTAGTTATAACCTTTTCAATACATATCTCATTGTCTATTTTATTTTTCTCTCTTTGTTTTCTTTTTTTCTCTTCCTTTTTTTTTCACATTTAGCTAAGAGCGAATCCATCTCTATAATAATGATGAACTTCAAGAGCCAGTCTACTTGATTATGTATTAAAATTTCACATGCTTTTTTTTTAACAAGGGAAGTCCTTGGCAAAAAAAAGCAAAGTATATCCTGACCTAAGGGGTTTAATTATATACAATACACAGGATTATAACACTTACATCAGAGTGTTGTTTTAGGTAAAGATCCCATAATGATCAGTTAAGATCCAGTTCAGGGGTTTTATGGTCCCTTGTGTATTGGCACCCTGTTGAGAGAGTGTGATTTTGTGACCTTCTGTGGCCACCTGCAGTTTTTAGGGGTGTTTTATGGCATGTTGTTGCCATCTCAGTAGGTCACTTATTAATTATGTTGTTTTAAGGAATGATTTTAATGCATCTTATGACCCTTTATTTTGTAGATGAAAAGACAGGTATGAAATATACAAAAGGGCACCAGGGGAGTGGGGTCAAGTGTTTATGGTAGCTATTAAAAGAGGGGCAGTTTTCTGGATATGATGCTAAACCCTATAAATTACAAGACTATGAATTTCAAGAGTGAGGACTGAAAGTCCACTTACTTTTTTCAACATGTAGTTTTAGTCCAAAAATGTAATGTCCGTCCCCCAACACTTTAAATGTGCTTATAGATAATGTTTGACAAAGTTTTACTTTTTATATATATACTCATTTGTCCTTTTTCATGTTTTGCATGAATTCTTCACATGAAAGTAAAATTCATGTATGAATCTGATTCACTCTGCTGAAGATTTCAACAAATTTTGACAATTCTTTTTCATACACACTGTTTTTAAGAAAAAATATCACAAAATAATGTATTTTACTGATTTTTAATGCATTTTTTTCAAATTTCAGTTATTATTGGTAAAACAGAAATAAAAGGAATTGGATTTGATTGAAAATAATAACATATATACAAACATTCAAAATCAAATATAAGTGGGGACGGACATTACGGGGACGGACATTACAGATAACTTTTACATTTTTGTCAGTATCTAAAAAACTACTTGATGGATTTCAATATTTTTTGGAAATGTTATTCATGTCATCATATGTAATAAAAATATGCTGCAAATTTCTAGTTGTATAACTCTTAATGAAATTTATGGTAGGGGGACGGACATTACGGATTTTTTGTCACAAACTTACTTTTGGCGGGACATTCGACCATATTTGTTTTTAGAGTTGATGTACAGAAATGATACTTTGATTATTACAACTTGCATATTTTTCAAACTTTTCAAGGCTATCTTACATGTTCCAACACCAAAAAATACTATTTTTTCTACATTTCTTTAAGTATAGCTTTTTCAGATTTCTAGGGCGTTACATCCATACAACTTTGGTTCAAGCAATAATTCCGAAAAGCAAAATTACAGAAGTAGATGATGTTATATATCAAATGAAAGCTAAGATATTTTTCTTTCACAAAATTTAACAGTGAAGATGTTTAAAAGAACAGAATTTCTGTAAAACAGCTAACAAAAGTAATGAAATTTTAGATGCTAACCCGTTACATGCAAAAATGGCTAATTTTTGCTTACTTAAACTTGTCGCATTACTTGAATTCTAAATTTTCATGATAAATGTTCACCTCCACATTTACATCTGTATCATATCTTACTTATAAACTTTATTTCATAGTTCTATCATGTATAGTTTGAAAGATGGAGCTATGAACATGATTTTTTGCTGAATTGGGCACTTTACTGTGCACCAGGCCACTAACACACATACCGCCATATACTACATGTACTGTTGTGTATTGACCCAGGTAAACATGTGCTTATGCAAAGGCGCGCGCTTTTCTTTATTACGTCACGTCACTAGTCTGGCATTTCGAGACAGGGGTACCGCAAGGGAAATTTAATCAATACTGGATTCGAGGCATTTGATCTTTAATAGGATGTTGTTTAAATTTATATCTTGTGTATCTGGCCTCTTGTAAATCATAGAAACTGCCTAGTCCTTCATTCTTTTCACTTTGGAAAGCCATAGGGAAACACTAGTCGTATTTAATTAATTGCCGCTTAAAGTACCGATGTAGTACGTTCGTTATCGATTTCTGTGCGACCATCACGTAGTCGCCGACACCGGTGTGTTCGAAAATAAATGTTGCATCAATTTTGAATGATTGGTTGTGATTTATCTCTAATATTCGCCCATCCCTAACTTTTGAACAGACCAGTTTTCTAATAAACGCCCGGGCTATAAATAGAATTATTACGGTATATTTTTTTTTCATTAACGAAAATAACGGGATTTATGTATCAGCAGCGTTAATTACGTAAATAATTTAAGAACAAACCGTTCTGATTATCTATCTTAAAATAACCTTTATATAACATATTTTCATACTTGGTGTTTAATTATATTTTCAAATCATCTTAAAGACTATTTTAGTACACGGCTATATTAAAAAAAAACAACAAGATTTTTAAATCATGGGCCGATTTCGCTGATTTTAATTATGAAAATAACTTTAATACCTCTTTATTTATTTATTTCAACCAAATATCCAAATATAAATAATTATAATGTAACTGAAAGAAGTATAAGATGTCACCATCTTCATTACATTGATATTTAAAATCATAATCAGAAAAACGTGATCTTTTGATTGGATTATCACACCTTGATTAATTGTTTGTTGATATACAGCACGTGTATATTTATCAGCAGTGCGCATTGCAATTAACAATCAATTAAGCGATTGTGGTGACATCGGATATTTATAAACATGTGTCAACATTATCTTTAATTTCGGCGAAAATGTAAAGAAAACAATAGGAAATTAAACAACACATTGCTTATTTTCGCATTTAATGTTATTTTCGTAAGAGATTTTGACGCACACAAAGTATTTGCTTTACAGAATACAGAATATGATTTTTGTTATTTACAAACAGCTCTTTTCTTTTCTATGAACGACATTCCTTCCTTTTAAAAGTATGATTTTAGCAACTTCAAGCGATTTCGGTCACACATTAAACCGGAATCCACCAAAAAAATCGGGATACACTGGAATACATTTTCCATAACCGGGATACACCTGTATTTTGTAAGTTAAAGGTATTTTTGAAGTTTTTTTTAAATAATTCAATCATATATATCATAAATGAATAAAATACGAAAGGAAAATAAAATACGTTCACACAAAATTTCCATTACCGAAATACACCATTATTTTATTAATAAATGGTATTTTTGTAGGGTATATTGCGGAAATCATTCGTGTATAATATAAATACAGGGTTTTCCCTCGGGTTTTTTATTTGGGAGTCCATGGACTCCCATGGCTGCTAATTTAAGGGTCCCTAATAATTTTTGGGGGTCCACAAATTATTTATCTTGAAAATGGACATTATTACTATAAAAATTTACCCTAAAAATGAATGAACTTAATTTAGATAGCAGTTGATTCAATATTTTGGAATGGTATCTTTCAAAATGGCATGAGCTTCTCAATTCAGACAGATTACAAAAGGTGTGATAGTCTTTTTGTTATGATCAAATAGGGAGACAATCAAAATCCCCTTGATCAAAATCCCCTACACTCAAAAATGACAGGGTGTTACAAAATCCCCTTCGTACTTTTGCAGGGGGTATCATAATCCCCTCTGTGATTTTTACTTATTTCATCATGTTCAAATACAACTATATACAAATTAAAAGTCCATTGCATAAAGCACGTAAATACAATGCCTTTAGCAACATAATGTAATTTGGAGCACTGATATCTATATATCGGGTATGACTGAATAGCGAAATCTAGACAGAAAATGTAAACTAATGAATAATTTTAAAAATCCTTTAAAAATTTTATTAAAAATATAAATCTACATGTGCATGTCAATTTTCAAAAAAATATACTTATATTTAGGGTGGTTTTGAAACGAAAAACTTATACGGGTCTTGATTTCGCCCGATTCTACATGCGCGAAAATCTCAAGTGACAGGTAAAATCAAGACATAAAATTTAAAGTGATGAAGTTTCTTTTTAAATCTTTTTAGGCATTTATTAAGAATATATTTCTTAGTTTGCATGTCAATTTTCAAGAAAAAATATTTATATATAAGGAGGTTTTGAAACGAAAAACGCATACGTGTGTTGATTTCGCCAGATTTTATATGCGCAGAAATCTCAAGTGACAGGCAGAATCAAGACATAAAATCTAAAGTGATGATTACTTTTTAAAATTCTTTTAAGCTTTCATTAAGAATATATTTCTACGTGTGCATGTCAATTTTCAGGAAAAAATATTTATACTAAGTATTAATTAGAAACGAAAAATATATACGGGTGTTGATTTTGCCAGATGGTCAGTGACATGCAAAATCAAGTCATAAAATTTAAAGTGATGAATAATTTTTAAAATCCTTTGAAACTTTTATCGGAAATATAAATATACGTTTGCATTTCAATTTTCAAGAAAAAATATTTATATTTAGGGTGGTTTTGAAGCGAAAAACGTATACGGGTCTTGATTTCGCCCGATTCTACATGCGCGGAAATAATAAATGACAGGTAAAATCAAGACATAAAATTTAAAGTTTAAAAATTTTACTAAGTATAAATATTTTTTCTTGAAAATTGACATGCACACGTAAAAATATATTCTTAATGAAAGCTTAAAAGGATTTTAAAAAGTACTCATCACTTTAAATTTTATGTCTTGATTTTACCTGTCACTTGAGATTTCCACGCATGCAGAATCGGGCGAAATCTAGACCCGTATAAGTTTTTCGCTTCAAAACCACCCTAAATATAAATATTTTTTCTTGAAAATTGACATGCACACGTAGATTTATACTTTTAATAAAAGCTTTAAAGGATTTTTAAAAATATTCATTAGTTTACATTTTATGTCTAGATTTCGCTAATTTGATTAGATTTCGCGAAATCTACTAGATTTCGCTATTCAGTCATACCGCTATATATCTATAATGTTAATCACAGAGGGGATTATGATACCCCTTGCAAATGTGCAAAGGGGATTTTGTAACACCCAGTCAATTTTCAGTGGAGGGGATTTTGATCAAGGGGATTTTGGGGTAATTACCGGCAATTAAGGTGTCACCTCGTGTCAATTATGTTGTTCACAGTTTTATCTCGGTTAAAGATAATACTCGATCCTTAATTAGTATCATACTTTTTTGTGATTTATTAATATTTTTCATCAAAATACTTCAAATTTATATGAAATTAATTTTGTTTAATAAAAAAGTAAACCATTCGATCTTTTACGGCACTTTTAGATTTTAGCGATGACAGTTAGCGCGGAGAGTAGTTTCCCTTTACCAAAATGGCAAACATCGATAACAAAACTTGTTTTGAAGTTGGAAAATCGTCTATACCTGTGTATAATGAGCACCCACGATTCGGGGATGGTCCCGGTGGTAAAAAACTGCGCATTTTACATGGGTATCTGCGCAAAGGAGGCTTCAGTGCAAAGGAGTTTCGTGACTGATTTTGCGGGTCCAGTGGACGCAGAGGCACTAAAAAATGCGAGTTCAAAGCAGTAAAAGCGCGTCAGAGACGCAGAAAACCTGCGTCCGGGAAAACCCTGTAAATAATACTGGCAGTAAGTTTCCGAAGGATAAGTTAAATTCTTTAACGCAAAACGATTTTATAAGAGATTGAAATTCGGCGACCACGCGGGAAATTACCATAACCGAAATACACCCGTATTTCTTTAACAAATGGTATTTTTGAAGTGATTTATGACTGAATTCAAACATATATATCATAAAATATTATTTTTCAAAAGGAAATTAAAATACTTTTGCGCGTTACGTCTTGTACATGATTGAAAAGCGGCGTGCGCACTGGAAATTTGTGAATTCGGAATTTCCATGTCCTAGATTCTCTAATGTACACAGGTATTTCTTTAATAAATCGTGTATTTAGGGTTTATGATAGAATTCAATCATATCTCAAATAAATAATTAATTTACAAAAGGAAAATAAAATGCACAAAACGTTTTTACACGAAGTTGAAAATTTGTTGAGCGCATGGGAAATTTGCGCACTCGTGGATGAACAACAATCGCCGTAATTTTGTTAACTTTTAAATTAAATAAAAGCTTATCATATTTAACAGCACTTAACTTAAGCTTGTAAAACATTATTTGTCACATGTCACATGTGTGTGCTTACAAATATACTGATTAATTGATATAATCAATAGGTGTGATAATCCAATCAAACTCTATCAGAACTAATCAGAGGCACGTGTTTGTTACGCCGCATATATTCAAAGGACATTAATTGTGCTTTGGCAATAAATACAGTAAACGTTTTTATATTCATATATAAACATGATATAGTTCTTTTAAAAACTGATTTTTCATAATAATTTTTCTTCTTAAATTATCAAATTAAACATGAAGAAATAATTCAATTAGTTCCAATAATAAACTTTCCGGTCAGCGCAGTTTATTCACTAACATGTATTTTGTGTATGATTCATTTAAAAATAGCATGTTTATATACATCTACAGTGAAACACCGCTCGCTCGAGCATCGATGACTCGAGCACCCGGGCTCGCTCGAGCAATTCATGTGGTCCCGGCCGATTTCCTTCTATTTTCTATGTGAAATTACCATGGCTGGGTCGAGCATCGATAGCTCGATCGCTCGAGTATGACACCTGGTCCCTGTGTATTAACTTACTCTTTGTTGCTTATGGCAAACTCGAGCAGAGGTGTCAAAATTTTTCACACCATCGGCGGTCAGAATGTATCGGTTAATTTAAAATTTTCTCACATCGTAAAAATTGCATGGTCTATTCCCCGACTATCTTAAATGTTTGTTTGTCGGTATATTTGATCTGATAATGAGATTAATTATTGATGAAAGGTGGAAGAATAATTTTATTGATCAAAATTGTTATTAATTATTACTTTTTTTGCGGGATCGAGGAGATAATTATGAGATCTTAATATTTTAATCAGCAGTTGTTTGCATGCAAATAAAGGAAATAAGATAGCATTTTCATAAAATTGAGACGATAATTATGAGATCTTATTTTGGAAAAGAAAATTGCGAATTCGATTACAGTATTTCAAATAAAAAAATGTCTTAGCTGTTTCTTCACATGTGCCATTTACGATCTCTCATAAATAACGTTTGTAATACGTTTTTTTTTTTGAAAATGTCACGAGTGTGTTATTATAACGCATCATCGTTTCCTCTGCAAATGGTCTCGATGACAGTTGGTAAAACAAACTTCAATTTTCTTCGTATTTTGGTCAATGTTTGGGTCGCTCGAAACCATGGATAACTCGAGCATTTTGCTCATCCCCTTGCGACTTCGAGCGAGCGGTGTTTCACTGTATATATTAATATTTTCTAAAATATGCAACATGGAAGAAATATAAAATGAAAACATACAACTATTTTTGAGGGGTCGAAATGTCTTTGGGGTCGAATTGTCCAAGAAAATTAAATTTTGGGGTTGAAATGTCTTGTGGTCGAAATGTCTTGGGGTCGAAACGTCCAAGATTCAATAAAAATTATCAAAAGAAAAGTGGGGGTCATGTTTGATGCAAGAAAAATATTTCTATTCAAACACAAACTGCAAAATCAGGTAAAAAAATGAGAATCCAAATAGTAGTGGTGGTGTATGATCTAAGATTCCATGACAAATTCTGTTACGCTATCATGCTTCCAAAATGTCCAGCATCAGCCACGGGCATGGGTCCAGTGATTTTTTGTTTAATATAAAAAATCCCTTTTTCACACAAATATACTTTCTATATGTTTGTCAAATGAAAAAAAAAAATTGATGATAAAAAATCCGGTCACAGTATCGTATACATTGAAAAGGTGAACTATGTGAGCGTAACGCTATGGGAAGCTACTCTGCAAACTTGTGGACATTTCAGAATCAGAGTTTATACACTTGCAGCCACTACCTGCATAATCGCACCTTCGAAACATTTAAAGCCTTCCATAAATACTAAACTGACCCCTTAAAATGCTTTGAAAAACACAGTACAAGTCTCTACGAGCGAAATATTTCAGTTATCCCCGGCGATTTCAGCTGCCAAATGAAGTGATAAAAACCAGGAACACGTCCGCTATCCGGAATGAAATCGCCGAGGATATCTGAAATATTTCGCTCGTAGAGACTTGTACTGTGTATTTCAAAGCAATTTATGGGGTCAGTTTAGTATTAATGGAAGGCTTTAAATGTTTCGATGGTTTTCAATGTATATGATACTGTGACCGGATTTTTGGTCATCGATTTTTTTTCATTTGACTTCATGTTGCCAAAACTGTATTGCACCGCGATATGCACCCAACGTACCAGTTTTCTAGGGTATTTCCTTGCATTTTTTCTTTGTCAAATGTGTTTCGCGAATTGCCATTTTTTCATGGTCTTCTCGATTGAAATATTAGTTCCAAAACTTTAATCGAATAGATAAGCGTTCCAGGTCATGCAGGTGCTTACAGCAGTTGATTAACGCATGAATCCAATCTTTCTATGACAATGACTGTATATAAACAATATGGCAGACAGAGGTGCCGGCCTTAGAATTGTCGCGAGCTAAAAGGCAAAGAGAGAAATCTTAGGTCTCATTTCGGGTTGAAATTCGACCTGCAGACAAAGAAAATAGTCGATGGTATTGTAATCTGTCGGTTATGCAGTGGTACCGTAAAATACAGCGGCTGAACATATCAACCGGCAGCACCTGAGAGTGAAACCGAAAGTTGGACACATGTCCATACTCTAAAAATAAGTTGTTGTAAACAATCATGAACTAAACATGTTGAAAGAGTGCAGTATAGTACATACAATAACATTCAGAATGTAATTGACTTGTACACATATACATTCCTTATGTTAATTATTTTCTAATTTCTAGGTCCTGAAGCCCTTATAAGTTATATTCTATTCAAAACCTTGAGAGTGATACTTGTTTTAGCTTATGTTTACTTTCTACAACTTATTTTAAGAGTATGGACGTGTATAAAGGTTTTACTGTAGTAAAAGAATCTCAGGTCATAGCTTTAGTTCAAGAAGCAATATATTGTGGTACATATTGCGATACGACAATAATGTATTGCAATATATCGTGGTACACTTCAGGCGTATCGTGACACCCCTAACAAGTATGCTGAGTAACTTCCTGTAGCATTAAGCTCTCGTAGTTCACCTTGTCAATGTATTTGATACTATGTCCGCATTTTTGGTTGTCAGTTTTTTTCTTTAGACTAACGTATACCTGTAGGATACCTGTACCTGTAGGATGATTTTGGGCTCTGTAGTAAAGACTAGATCCTTTTTAAGCTCCTCTTGCAGACTTTATTTTTGACGTTATTACTGCAAGTTCTCGAAACAAAATTTGGTAGTTGTGTTGGTAACAGATAAAGAGAACTTAATTACAAACAGTTGTCCCATGACAACATCAATTCTGGTCTCAAAACTGCTACAGCATGTCTCCCTGCCAGTGATGGTCAAGTCTGATATATAGTTGATACATTTGTATGATAAAAGGGATTCTTGAAAAAAGTTTATACTAGACCAGTGCCTGTGGTATCACATCGTCATATCTCCACTCTCAATATTACCTCCATGCCTACATTACTGTCTGCCCCTCAAAACAGTATTTTTTACAATTTCTTGATAATCTGCCTCTACCAACACTGTTAAAGCTGTGAATCTTGGGTGAGGATATTGGACTATCATGGCCCGCTTGTGAGGAAGCTGTCCAGCAGATCATGTGTGTAAGGTTGTTGGATTTACCCAGAGACCTGAAAGAATGCCCTGAGAGGCTCCTGGGGTCTTCCTGGAAAGTTTCATATGACCTACAGAAGTGTCGGGATGACATTTAACACCAGAAAAATGTAGGGGGACAATCTTTCGGCCAGTTTTCAGATTTTTCTTAAAAATTGAACACATTTTGCAGTGAACACCATCTGTTGGAACACAGAAAAATGTGCCACCTGAAATAAGAAAGGTTGAGCACTGTGATTTATGAGTGCTTATACACACACCATGGCTTATCATGACTTCTTATTGGAGAGCTATTTTGCCTAATCTGTTTTGGTTTCTTGTCTTCTAGATGGGGATCTCAGTGAAGGATGTCAATGCGCATGATTTTACAAGGGCCTTTGCTGCCTTTTTAAAGAAGTAAGTAAACTTAATAAATTAAGTAAATTTTATCATGGGGCTCTTTGGCTTCTAAAGTTGTTAAGGTTACTGGCTTAAAATACTTGCCCTTCAGTGCTCACACCCCACTTGAGGTATAGAATTTTTTCATGTGTAGAGGCCATCCAGCCGGTTTTATGAAATTCGGTGATTCTACCCAGCCACCTGCCCTGATGAAAAAATGTTCGCTTCCACCATCAAAACCTAGAAAGGTGCTATATGACCTGTAATTTTCAGTGTAATGTTAAATCCAACATGAACAAATGAAACAAAATAAAAATGTTAGAGAGTATCTCATTTGAAATAAAGTGTGAGTAAGTGACAGTTTTTATTCTTTGCAGCTTGAGACTACTGTTGTATTACATTTTGGTAGGATAAGTATTTAGAACAAAAAAAAACACGTGCTTTTCATTTGTTCACACTAGTCCCTTGCTGGGTGAAAACTAGGTTTTAGAACTGTGGAGTTTTCTGTACTACCAGTTTTGTGATCAGTTTACTTGGTAATGACCAGCATTTATGGATGGATTTTCAAGTGCTTTGCACCTTGACAATATCAGGGGTTCCACTAGACCTGAAAACCCAAGAGTCCCAGGGCCCTTGGGTCCAAATTTTGAAGGGTCCTTTGAAAATCTCCTTGGTCAGATGGAACCTCTGACAATATGTCAGATGTTCAGAACCAAGGCCCCAGTCAGAGGAGGAGGTGATAGATGTCACTTTTCATTTCGTTATGGGCCTAGATGTTATATAAGGTAGGAAAGCCCAGCAAATAAAAATTGATGTCTGTCAAAAATTGTGCAACAAAAGAGACTCCATTTATATTGGAAGTATACTTTGGTCAAAAGAGGAACCTTATTTTTAGCAACAATAAAGCTGTGGCATTGACTAGGTTCTATATCAGAATTTGTTTTTCAGGTCTGGTAAAATGAAGGTACCAGAATGGACTGACTTTATCAAGACTGGTACATTCAAGGAACTGTCACCTTATGATGTTGACTGGTATTTCATCAGAGCTGGTAAATAAATTTCTTTCCTAGACTAAATTATATTTTCATGTCTCAGTGATGATTATATCTGGCTTGAGTACCATAATGAGAGTATTTTTAGCTGATTTAATTCTGAGTTGAGACTTAAAAAGGATTAACAGGCAGGGCTTCGGAAATTTGCCGGTTTGTCGGTTTTGGACTGATTTTTGACTTTTCAGACCGATTCGTGAAGTGAAAAAACGAAAAAAATTGATCCCGTAAAAATGGAGAAAAGTAGAAATTTCGGTCTGATATCTCAATACACGATCACCTGCCAAATAGGAAATTGTTGGTCACACCTTCAGATATCAATAAACGTGTCAATCGGTCTGATTGTCACTTTGATAATCGGTCCGTAATTAGCGCGTGACACAATCAGTGCTCGCGCGGCACATCCTTTAATGTTTGCAGACAGCCGACTGCGGTGTATTAAACATTTTTGACTGGTTTCCTAACGTTTCTGACTGGATCCAAATCATTTCGACGGGGATCCACTTCTTTTATTTAGAATCCGACAGATGGTTTATTTCAAAAGGCTATGTTTGATCACGATAACAAACAAATGGTCGCTGCATTTAATCAAAGAGCTATAATTGTACATTATAGGTCTTTGATTTAATGAGACATCACACGGAAAACCGATAAAAATAATATTTATAATTACTTGATTTGAAAAAATTACATGATTCATTTGTTGGGGCTCCAGTTGAAACAAATACAGAAAATCGTCTTTGCAACCCGACTGTACAAAAAAAGAAAAACCACGAATGATAAAGAAAACCGGAGTGGCACTGTTTATCAAATCGGTCTTTTAAAAAACGTTTCAAAATGAAATTTTGTTTACATCAGAAGAGAACATATAACTTTATAAAATGTAGTTGCTTATTGAAGTACAACGTAAGTGAAATGAAATATCCGTGGCCAACCCGCGTGACGTTTTGGTACTATACATGCGGGAAATTCGATCTCAGCGTTCAAATAAGGTACACATTCGGTCCGCGGCAGAGTATTCTTTAAATACTGAGGCTGTTTAGCAGAGAATATGTGTCGTGTAACTCACTTTGACGCATTGTATTTTATAGAATTCTGTCAAAGAATGAGGAAACATCACAAAGTATCTGCCGTGTATACGGTATCGAAGTCACGTGCGTTGGCTTTTAGACTAGTTACGCACACGGTGTCAATGCCTCGTATTATCTCGGAAAAACATCGAAATTTAAACAAAGTAACGATCACACATAACACTGAATAACTGTCTTCATTGTATGGTAACGCGCGATGACTGGTAACTCAGTTTTAATGCTTGACATGCTTATTTCTTTACCCTATCACGTTTTACAAAATATGTAATATTGGGAATGTGGTGGGTGGGATAGTGCCGATGTCAGGATTTTCGTTTCGGACCGATTGAGTTATCAAAATTTCCGGAGCCCTGTTAACAGGTGTACCAAAAGTAATGTTACATGGTGCTGTGAAATCTTTAGATTTTGTGCTTTTGATCAAAATGATTGTTTTGTTGGGTTATGAAATTTTGAAGACAAGGTGGATAGGAATTTTACTGGTTTGTTGGGATCTAATTTTGTTCATTATCTCAACCATGAAATCTATGAAAATTAATTGCAGATGAATACTAGTGATTTCATCGTATATTTCAACATAATTATTGTGGTCTTCATGAAGATATATAATCTATACGGTTTTAAAACCGTAACTATGAATTAAAAAGTATGATCTGGGGTTTCATTAGGGGGCGTGAATTTCCACCTACTATAGTTGTCTGAAGCCCCAGCTTCTTTCCTCGAGCAAGTAGTTCTAAATGAGAGGAACCCCAGACCCCACTGTATACATTCTATAGGTAAGATCAAGACTTTTTGTTGACAGTGACATGTGAATTTCTGATGATGAACCTCTTATCTCTTGACAATCAGTGAGAGTTAAAACTGATTTAATGAGCCTGATGGGAAATTCACCATAACTTACATTTCAAAACTTGAGACAGATGTCTGTTTTAATACGCCCAAAGGGACATGTTTTGTTATACCCCCGGTGTCCATCTGTCCGTCCGTTAGCAATTTCGTGTCTGCTCTGTAACTCTTGAACCCCTTCAAGGATTTCAAAGAAACCATACAAAACTGTTCACCACATCGGGAGGACGTGCAGAGCGCATGTACTGGATGGCTCACTTCAAGGTCAAGGTCACAGGGGTCAAAGGTCATATGAGTTTGTTTCGTGTCCACTCTGTAACTCTTGTTTTTTCTTCGAAAGGGAAAAACTTGTCTGCAAATTGCGATGGTGTTGAAGTTCAACTTGTTTAGTACCGATTCATTAAATGAAACATATGTTAGGCCTGTTACTTTATGCGTTTTCTTTAGTCCCTTGATAAAGTATAGGTTGCATAGCTGTACATAACAAGCTAAATATTTTGTTGTCTAGTGAGCTTTGACACTTAACGTTACACTTAAATATTACTGAACCTCCTCAGAGGTTAAAAAGTTGGCTAGTTTTTATGCCCCCAAAGGGAGGCATATAGTTTTTGAACCGTCTGTCGGTCTCTCCGCAATTTTCGTGTCCGGTCCATATCTTTGTCATCGATGGATGGATTTTCAAATAACTTGGCATGAATGTGTACCACAGTAAGACGACGTGTCGCGCGCAAGACTCAGGCCCGTAGCTCAAAGGTCAAGGTCACACTTAGACGTCAAAGGATAGTGCATTGATGGGCGTGTCCGGTCCATATCTTTGTCATCGATGGATGGATTTTCAAATAACTTGGCATGAATGTGTACCACAGTAAGACGACGTGTCGCGCGCAAGACCCAGGTCCGTAGCTCAAAGGTCAAGGTCACACTTAGACGTCAAAGGATAGTGCATTGATGGGCGTGTCCGGTCCATATCTTTGTCATCGATGGATGGATTTTCAAATAACTTGGCATGAATGTGTACCACAGTAAGACGACGTGTCGCGCGCAAGACCCAGGTCCATAGCTCAAAGGTCAAGGTCACACTTAGACGTTAAAGGATAGTGCATTGATGGGCGTGTCCGGTCCATATCTTTGTCATCGATGGATGGATTTTCAAATAACATGGCATGAATGTGTATCACAGTAAGACGATCTGTCGCACGCAAGACCCAGGTCCGTAGCTCAAAGGTCAAGGTCACACATTAAAGGTCATTTTTCATGATAGTGCATTGATGGGCGTGTTCGGTCCATATCATTGTCATTCATGCGTGGATTTTAAAATAACTACGCATGAATGTGTGACACAGTAAGACGACGTGTGGCGCGCAAGACCCAGCTCCGTAGGACAAAGGTCCTAAACTCTAACATCGGCCATAAGTATTCATTCAAAGTGCCGTCGGGGGCATGTGTCATCCTATGGAGACAGCTCTTGTTACTTGCTGTTACAGTAACAAACTCAAGGTCTTAAGGTGAAAGGCCATTGAAGTAGTTAAAGACTTGTCACATACCAGTAATCTGCAATGTTCTAGTGATGAATAAATATACTTGAATATTCCATGAGAGGATATTTAACTGATTTAATTCTGAGTTTAGAACATGTGCAGAACTTAGTCCCACAGTATCTGTATTTGTTTCTCTCTACATATGTTGTGTTTCTCCAGACTTTAGTTCCAAACTTCAATTTATTCTCCAGATTGGAGTGTAAATGGTATTTTGGTTCATGTGACTTTTGTCAGAATAAAAATTTGAGAGACGCCACTTGCTCTGATTTTTTGCAAACCATAATTTTGCATCTGCTGCTGTTATAAATGTAACTGCCTCTGATTTGGTTGTCCAACTCCCGTATCTTTGCTATTCTAGGGAAAAAAAATGAAAAACTGTCTGTACATTCTTTATCGTTAAAACTAGATATTTAACTGCAGATGTAGAATTTAAACTGCAAACAAACTTATTTTTCAAGTTCCATGTGCTTCTGGGACAGCATGTATGAAAATAATAGGAACTACTAGTATCTTACCCATGCATGATAGCAAGAGGCGACTTATAGGGTCTAACACTTTATGTTGTATCCCTATGTTACAGTTTTTATTCCATGCATCAGTTTTATTTCAATGTAAGAAAGGTAAGAAGCAGCTAGAATTTTTTGTCCTGTTTGGCACCACATAACTTTTGCCATGTGTGCTTGATAAAAATTTGATAAAAGAAATGAAAAATTGAGGGGTGTTCCAGTGATGAATAAATGTGCTTGAATTTACCATGAGAGGAAATTTAACTGATTTAATTCTGAGTTTGGAACACCACACTTACTGTGACTTAGGATGAGCCTTAACCAGAGTAGTGTACAACTTAGTTGCATAGATGTTTTTCTCTCTCTTTGTTTTGTCAAGTGGACATGTACAAGATTTCAACAGATAACTTGGTAATTACGTAATTTACAGTAAATGGTTTTTGTGCTGTTCTACTTTGCAAACCTATAACTCAGTATGTAGGTTACAGATTGGCTTTGATAGTTTGGTGGGTTTGCTCCCTGGCCTTGTCGTATCAGAGACGCAAAAAATTGCACTTTTAGCTTCCTTGCTTGGCACTCAGGATAGTACTAGGACTGATCAGCCTGGTGTCCTTGTAATGTGACTGGATGGGGTATCATGTCACATGTCTACGACATGATATTACAGTTGAACCGCAGTATAAAGTCGGGCATTGCTCTCGCTGCAACAAGTTGACAGCGCTGTTTATATGACTGTAAAACTGGTCAAAGGCGACTCTGAATCCAAAACTTACACACTTGACAGCTTGGTAATGAGTGTTTTAAATTTATGCCATTGAAAAAAGTGAAACTGATCCCTCATAAGGTTTTGGTTCGCGAGTTAATATAAACAAAAAATAATATTGAATAAGTGTAACTTGAAAAGTCCCCTATCCAAGTGCAAGACATATTCATGTTTTGTTGATAGAAGTAACCGCCTTTATTTTCAATTACAGCATCTATCTGCAGACACTTGTACATCAGATCACCTGCTGGAGTTGGTGCTTTTGAGACCATCTACGGAGGTAGGCATTTCACAGTAAACTCGCATTTTGTCACAACAAAATTCTTTGTCAATCTTGTTACGCACTTTTTGCACCGAGTCATCAATTTGTGTTCCTTGAAAGCTTCAGAATCTTATATTGTTTGAAAGTTAAGTATGTTGTATCCAAGTTCAGTCAAGATTTTATTGTAGCATAAAATGACATTAAACAGGAGCTTACAATACTATTATGAATATCATTTATGATTATTTTTTAAAAAGATAGGTACTTCCAAGAGAGCAAGGCTGATAAAATACATTGAGTATTGCATATATGCAGTAAAAAAGGAAGAAAATTAATGACATTTTGTAAGTTGTTGAACATTGTATGCTTGTAGGTCGCCAAAGACGTGGAACTGCCCCAAGTCATTTCTGCAAGGCCACAGGTTCCATCTCGAGACGTCTCCTGCAGAGTCTGGAGAACCTCAAAATTGTGGAGAAGGACCCTAATGGGTTAGTATGGTTGATATTGTTGCAGAAAAATTGGTTGTGTCTTTTTCTAGCATGCTAGTTAGAATTGTCTCTAAATGTGGTCCATCAGTGCTGTGCAGATGTACTTCAGAACTAAAAGGAATTTTGTGTCCATAATTCTTTATTTGAGCTCACCCGATCATTTAAATGACTTTTTCTTGCGAACTGCTTGATGGATCTACATCAAACGTGGTCTACAGCATCTAGATAAGGTCTCTTCGCAAGATTGTTTGAAGGGGGGTACTTGGCCTCTTATTAGGGGCCGCTAGAGCTAAAAGTAGTAAAACATTTAAACAACTTCACATGAACCACTTAAAAGCTTCATCAGACTCAGTCTGTAGCTTGATTATAAGGTTCTTTCCCAATCTTGTTCAAATGGGGGCACTCTGATCCTTAATAGGGATTGCTAGAGCTTATTTTGAAAAACTTTGAAAGGATTTCTCATAAACTGCTTGATGAGTCTTCATCAGCTATGGTCAGTAGTGTGTATTATTATAAGGTCCTCTCCCATGTTTAATAAATGGAGGTGCCTGGAGCCTTTGAGCTAAAAGTATAAATGCATTTGTTTAATCACTTCCTATGAAGCACTTGATGGATCTTCATTAAACTCAGTCTGTAACATTCATATAATGCCCTGTAAAATTTCTAGTTTATGTACCTGGAAAAGCAGAAAAAAGTTCTTATTCCAGCATGATGAACTAGCTTAAATCTTGAAATCTGTGAGAGTAAAAACTGATTTAATGAGTCTGACTGGAATTACAATTTAAACGTTTTTAGCAGTTATCCTTTGGGACTGGTTGTAAATAATGCTTTAAAAATGTTCATAATTTGTAAGAAATTGTTAACCTGGTAACGGTCACTTGATAAAGAGTACAAGAGACGTCCAAGGCTTCGAGGGGCACCTGGGGTCTTCTTCGTTAAACCTGGAAGTTAGCATTATGGCATGAACTGTGTATTACTAAAATGCAACTCAGTTGTTGAATCCAACTTAGTCCTCCTTGCCTTGACATTGTTAGATGTTATGTAGGTTGCCCTGTAACTCAAATATCTATCTATTTTGTTGAACATCTTAGACACTAAAGTTTTCACATGTCAGACTGTGATGACTACCTAATAGGTTAGCTGTGTTGATATTGTCAATTTGTCACAGGCTTGACCTTACTCACATGGAGAAAACTGTAGTGTCATTTCTTCTGGCAGAATTAGTTATGATGATCATTCTTTAAGAGATAAAAGTTCTTTTGTGTTAAGACCTGTTTTTGTTTTATCATGAAATATCTTAAGATAAATTGATATGTTTATAGTTTCCCTGGATTTAATACTAGTAATAATTCTGCCTATATTTTAAGCATAATGATTATCTTCATTTAAACTATTTCTTACCAGTGAACACATTAATTTTATATTACAGTTTTGGAAATAGAAAATAGTCATTATTCCAGCATGATGAACTTCTTAAATCTTGAAATCTGTGAGAGTTAAAACTGATTTAATGAGTCTGACTGGAATGAAGGTCTTTAGAAAGGTCGTGTGGGAATAGTTTTTAGCTTGACTATTAAAAGAATAGTCTGTGCTATTCTACTCACCCTGGCGTTGGCTTTGGCGTCACATTAAAGTTTTGCATGCAAGTAAATACAGCAATTATTTAAAGACATATAGCTTTGAAACTTATTTTTTCTTATTCTAGGTCAATTACCAACCTCGCTGGGTCAAGTCCCATAACTGTGACATGTATTTTGGCCAAATTATGCCCCCTTTTGGACTTGGAAAATTCTAATTTAAGGTTTTGCATGCATGTTTCCATCTCCAAAACTAATGCAGATACTGAATTGAAACTTAACATGTGTCTTCAAGGTCAGAAACTAGGTGATAACATTGAGTCCTATAACTCTGACATGCATTATGGCTAAGTTATGCCCCCTTTTGAACTTAGAAAATCAGGTTAAAGTTTTGCATGCAGGAACATACAGCTATTATTTAAGGGCATATAGCTTTGAAGCTTAAGCATGCATGTTACTATCTCTAAAACACATTTATATTACAGTTTTGGAAATAGAAAATAGTCATTATTCCAGCATGATGAACTTCTTAAATCTTGAAATCTGTGAGAATAAAAACTGATTTAATGAGTCTGACTGGAATGAAGGTCAAGTGGGAATAGTTTTTAGCTGGATTTTTCAAAGAATAGTCCGAGCTATTCTTACTCACCCTGGCGTCGGTGTCAATGTCACACTATGGTTAAAGTTTTGCATGCAAGTACATACAGCTATCATTTAAAGGCAACAGTTCGAATAGTCGAGTATTGGCCGTCTTACTGACAGCTCTTGTTAATTCTGTCCTTGAAAAAATGTTTATAATCTGGATGAAAATGTCCATCTGTTAATGATAACCGGTAGAGGGAAGTGTTTATGTTAAGTTTCAAACTGAAACCACAGTAAGCTCTGTCTCTAGGAAGTGTGCCCTGTTTCTGAACATTTTGTTATAAAGCCCAGTTGTTGAAGTATAAAATTCCAAAATGAAAATTGACTTGTGAAGTAATCAAACAAATTGAATACATAAACCTTATGTCATCAGGTAAAATTTTGGCACAAAGAAGAGCTGAACAAAAAGGATGTATGCTAGTAACATGTGCTTTATACACTTGGGACAGGAAATTTTATAACAAAACACTTTGAGGATACATGTATTTGTTTCAGAATAAGATTGAAATATATCGAGGAGTGCCCTCAGGATGCAATAATTCCCTGAATACTGTTACATGTAATAAATGCTGTTTTATTTTCCAGTGGCCGCAGGCTGACCTCACAGGGCAGACGTGACCTTGACAGAATCGCCGCCCAGATCAAGTCTAAGAAATCAAGTTAAATGTGATCTGTAAATAAATAAAGAAAAAAACATTGAACAGAATTTTCTTGTTTCTAGAAACTAGAAATAGAATATAAGGTTTAACAGCAGTGACAAACGTTTCTAGGTTAAAGAAGTCAGTGTTGATACATGTGCTATTTTTTGATTTTATCAAATGGAATGAAAAAGTGTTCAGGCCAATAATTATGCTCCTAAGAAAAGAGGGTATATTGTTCTGCTTCGGTCAGTTGGTACCCTAGATAGTTTCAGATGAATTATTGGAGAAAACAATTGTCAGTCTACATAGGGTAATTGCCTGTGCTGGTCAGAAGTAAACCATATTAGTTGTTTAGGGGTCTGTAGGTCAAATGTCGAGGTGAGCTTTTGTGATAACTGTTCTAGGCGGTCATCAACTATTTAACTGTTTCTTATTTAGTAGGCACTGGCCTCCAGATAGTTTGACAACATTTTTTTAGGTGTCTGGAATTTAATGCTATATTTCTTGAGAATGCTTTGAAACAATATGTTACGGAAACAATGAGAATTAGTTTTTAGGATGAAAAATAGTTCGAGGTGAACTGCACTGATTATAAATATCTATATTTAACACGCATTAAACACTAAATCATCCATAGTGGTATTGGTAACGACAGTGGAAAACTTCTTTATTGCCGTGGCGGTCCAGGTTCGATTCCCGAGGCAGTCGTCTTTTTTATGCCCCCGGCATCTACTGATGCGGGAGGCATAGGCATATAGTGATTGTCCTGTCCGTTGTCCGCCCGTACAAGGTTAACCAAATGGGACCGTTTCGTCTAGCATCAATACCCCTTCCTAGAATGACTTGATACTAATGCAGATGTAACCTGTGACCATTCCTTATCTTCAGACATCACCTGACCTCAGTTTGACCTTGACTTCATTTTGGACTTTGGTTGCTTTGTACCGACAAGGATGCCACCGGGGGCATCAAGCGTTTATTCAACGCAGCTCGTTTTTCTTGGTTTGGCATTTTAAAAATAGTTTAGAAACAAAAACTTGTATACTAATGTTCATTTGACCAAACTTCAATGTGAAAGAATGATCATTTTTAGCCAAAATCTGGAGGTCAGTGCCTTTAATGAAACAGTCTGATTATTTCTTTGGCGAAACCGGAAAGGGTAAAAAAAATTGGTCACTAGGTCGGATAATAGAAAACACTTGATCTGTAAAGCCAGTATTTTTATGTCCCCAGGCATATAGCGATTGAACTGTCCGTTTGTCCATCGGTACAACCAGATTGTCTACAACCTCATTATTGTTTGTTTGTTTGTTTGTTTTGGGTTTAACGCCGTTTTTCAACAGTATTTCAGTCATGTAACGGCGGGCAGTTAACCTAACCAGTATTCCTGGATTCTGTACCAGTACAAACCTGTTCTCCGCAAGTAACTGCCAACTTCCCCACATGAATCAGAGGTGGAGGACTAATGATTTCAGACACAATGTCGTTTATCAAATAGTCACGGAGAACATACGCCCCGCCCGAGGATCGAACTCGCGACCCCGAGATCCGTAGACCAACGCTCTTACCTACTCAGCTAAGCGGGCGGGCTACAGCCTCATTAAGGACCCGATTTAGTTCATACTCTCACTCTACAATCCTTGTTGCAAAACCTACAAACTGACCTATATATAGATTACCTCGTACGACTTTCACCTTAAACTTTTAACCGTAATAAACATTTTTGGTCTTATAGCCGACATAAATTTCCAAATTTAGTTCAAACCCGCGCTCTACGAACAAACGACATATATATATAAATGACTGACCCTAACCTTCAACCTTAAAACATTTATAAATGTTTGGTCCTACAGCCCACATACATGACAAAATTTAGTTCATACCTACAATATGACTGACGTATATATATATGACATATGTTCTTCGGCATTAAACCTAAAACCTTGAAAACATCCTTGGTCATACACTCTGGGGCATGATCTTGTGTTCCTTGTCCAGTAGTCTGTAGACCTGTTTCAAATCAATAATTAAAGTTTGGTCTCCCATTGGTCAGACTTTTTTCGATGATTACCTGTAGCCGGTAGATGACCCATACTATTTTAGGGATCAAAATAACAAGGTCTTAATGAAGAGTTTACTGAAAACTTTCCGCTCGGTAATTGAAGAATGCTTTGCCCTTCGGATGATTGCAGATGACCCCAATTATTTCGGGTTTAAAAGGTCAAGGTCACTGTGAGCTAGAAAGAAAATTGTTCCCGCTCGATAAAAGCTTTGGCTGTCATCTTTATTGGATGGTTGACTACTCGGCAGTTGACCCCAATTGTATTTTGGTCAAAGGTCAAGGTAGTAACATACACAATTACAAATCTGCCTCCGTCAGGGGGCATTTGTCTTACGTCAACTCTTGTTTATATTCTACTTTGTTTACAAAAACATGGACAGCAGAAATTATGGTCAAAGTGGGGGGTGACCGTGCGAGGTCTTCATGTGTTTGATCTCTAGGCCAAGGTCACAATGACCTTCATACTGAAAACGTTTGCCATACAGTAGTTGGGCAATGCTCTGGTCTTTAGTGGTCAAAATCCATAGGGTGATTGCATGTTGTCAGTATTTGACCAATCATATTTTTTTGGTGAGGAGGTTGCCGGTGAAAGGTCAAGATCATTGACGTACAACAAACTGCTGAACAATAACTGTTCAATGCTTTGGCCAACTGTAGTCGAACATAGGATAAGCCAGTCTGGATAGGGGAGGATATGTGTTTCAAAAATGACTCGTTTTCATGGTGTTATTGATGGTCTATTGACAGGATTGAGTCAGGATTTCTTACCGCCATAAATCACTAGTTCCCCCTCTTGAAACAGGTGGATGATCGACTTGGACAGTCTGAAGTCTGATCAGTATGTCATAGGCAACATTTTGTCTGCTGAATGGTGTTTATGTTCAAAGCTGGTGTGAGACAATCGAGTTCTAAAGTTTAGACATCTACTTGGTAAATCCCCCCACCATTATTTAAAGGCCGAGTATTGTCGGTAGGCGGGACCGTCGGCCAGTGGACACAGATGTACAATCGATAACTTGAGCACGCTTGCCTAGAGCAGTCGAACTTCAAAGGATGATTGCCTGTGGTCAGTAGATGACCCCTATTGTTTTGGTGGTCAAGGTCGATCGCAATGACTGATGCAGGAAACGGTTTCCGACCCGTAAGAAGACTGCTTCAGGTTACAGTAATCGAACTTCATAGGATGATTTACGTGGATAATCTAGCTAATGCTTTGGGTTCAGTAGGTCAAAGTCCATGTGATGTTTAGGGCGTGGATGATGCCTATGGTCGGTTAAATAACCTCTGTTTTTTTCTAACTGTTTACCAAGGAACGGCTAAACCTACCTCTGCCAAACTTATTGATTGCCTGTTAAGGTTCAATAAATCAAGGTCACTGTTGCCGTTATATTAAAAATAATTTATGATCAATAGCTTTGGCCTATGATCATCGAACTTCATAGCATTATTGTCTATGGTCAGTATATGACACCTCTTGTTTCGGAGGGTTACTAGGTCAATGTCGCAATAACCTGGACACCGAAACCTGCACCTCTGGAGTAACTGGAGAATGCTTCGGCCTATGACTGTCAAATTGTATGATTGTCCATGGCCTATAAATGTTTTGCTGGGCCAGTACATAAAAGGCTAATGTCACACTGAGACTAAACATACTTTCTTTTCACTAGCTGCAGAATACGCACGCCCATGACAATAATGCATGATTGTCTATGGTCAGTAGTCGAAACATAACGTTTTGAAGGTCAGTATTACAGCATACGAGAGCCTGAAAATTACAGTCCCAGTTAGATAGGCCACTGTAGGGACATATGTGATTTACAAGATTAGTTGGTCTTTGTTTTAATTTGGACGCGGGAAAAAAATGTAGAATTTATTACTGCACTAAATGCGTTTAGAGTGTTCCATATCCAGTAATTTTTTATACCCCCACCCTCTTAAAATGGTGTTAGCATACAGTGTCACCGCAGTTTTTTGAGTGCGTCTGTGCTTGTGCGTGTTTGTGTGTGTGCGCGCAAAATCGTGTCAGGTGTATATCTTTACTGTAAAATGTCCGATTTCCAAGTAATTCATGTATATGTCATTTAATGTTCGAACTCCTCATACTAATCCATTTGAAAGGGTCTGTGTGTGGGGGGGGGGGGGGGGGGGGGGGGGGGGGAGGAAGGGGGAGGGTCCTACCTTATTATATAATGCAATTGAAATGCTTCAGAATCGTTTACGTGCAAGTATTCCGTGTTGGTTTTACAGACATATACTCTCCTATAATACAGAATTAGAAACCGAAATATACACAGGGTCCCTAGTACATTGTACTATAGTATGTCACGCAAGAAATTACCTTCTGTCGATTCCCTATGGAAGTCACGCTAAGAAATGTTTCCTGACGACTTCAAAAAGTCGATAAGGTGAGACAGGAAGTGACTATAGGTTTACCCCTGTCCGTGTGTCTGTCTGACCGTCCGCCAAAAATTGTTCCTCCGAATTCTTAAAAACTATTGCACTTACTTTGAATCTTCACACACACTCATACACTCATACACACGCACGTACGCACGCACACACACGCACACACACACACACACACATAGAGGGCAATATGTAGTTAATGCCCGTATAATATATTTTTTTTCGGATCGGATCCAAGATAGACACACATAGACCAACATCTTGCTGATACCAGTAACAAAACACATTACTAATTTCATGTGTTCAAGATTTTATGCGTAGGCCTACGGGCAGGTAGCATATGTTTTCTGTATAATGTGTCTATATTCCAAGAAAACAGATATCACAATTTTGACCTACGATTAATTTTAGTCGTACTCCATTTGATAAGACGGGTCCATAAGTTATGGCCCGGACACGAAAAATAAACCGACCCTAATTTTAACATTTTACCTCTAAATGTGACCTTGACCTTGGAGCTAGGGAGCAGTGTCTTGTGCGCGACACATCGTCACATGATGGTGAACATTTGTGCCAATTTATTTCAGAATCCCTTAATGCATGTAGAAGTTATGGCACGGACACGAAAAATGGACCCCTTTTTTACCTCTTAAATGTGACATTGAAGACGGGCATTAACAACATATTGCCTATGTGTGTGTGAAGTTAGGTAGGTGTAATAGTGTTCAAGAAATTGCAGGACCAAATTTACGAGGACACATACAAACAGTCCGGAAAGACATACCGCATGGTGACCCCTATATACCCCCTCCTTAAAACTTCGTTATGAAAAAAAAATGCTACAGGAGCAAGGGAAAACCCGATATTTAATAAATAAGCCAGTTGCTAACAGGCATACAGTCCTTTTTACGAAAGTCGCAAACGTTTGTACAGTACTGCAAGCAAACATACACACATACAGTCAGGACATCACACCGAATCCTCTTTCATTGACGGTTATAAACAAATTGGAGGGTTTAGCAATTATTTTATTTAATTTTACCAAGCTAGTATTGTTTCTTTATCCACGAAACAGTGGGATTTATATGTAGATCATTCTTCAAGCAAGAAAATATGCACTTATGACACCGACAATGTACAATTTCTGGACAAAATCAGTGATCAATCGAGTTTTTGCTATAATTTTACCTGTAATCAGACTAACACATTATATAAAGAAACAAACCATGTTCAACTTCCAATAAAATATAAAATACACACCAACAAAGCACACTAATCACTTTAAAGTAGTTCTTTTCAACTTTTAGCGATCAGCTTATTGTTTTGATCGAGGGGGGGGGGGGGGGGGGGGGGGGGGGGGGGCGTTACAGAGGTTTATAGGGGAAGATTGTGAGACCAGAACATCAGAATACTACATATTTGGTTCGTTTACGGTAATTGTTTTAAATTGTGTATTTATATTTGTTATCATGGACACGAATAATGTCGTATTATCCATAGACAGGTTTTCAATGCTAATTGTGCGCATATTGCCTCCAGCAAAGATTTGCATACAAAAATAGAGTATATTTTTGCATAACTTGAAATATGTGCACCTTTATAGAACATTATAAAACGTTTTTAAAACGTTTTGACAATGTCACTGAAATAATTAAAAGTCTGATAAATCAGTTTTACAGGAGCTGAAAAAATAATCATCGTCATATTTTCCAAAAAAATTATATAATCATATTCGATTTTAAGTGCCAAAACTGAAAATAAATTGACACTATTACCCTGCTTAAACGTAAGAATGATGCCATATATAAACTATTTTTTCAAACCCCTTGTTTAATAGTTGACTGATAACCTATCCCAAAAAGGGATATGGTAGGTTGACAAAAATGTCGCCCCTTTTTCGTTAGAGAAAGGGGCATTTTTACTGTGATGCGTGTATGTGGTCGCACGGTCACATTTTATTTTTATAACGGTGTCCCTTTTTAGTGTGGTGAGAAATGTTCAGTGGGAAGGACTCTAAGTGTGCTGGGGTTACAAAATCTCAGTAATCATTGCTAATGATCAGTGATGAGTGATCACAGGTCTGAGTACTTTTCACAGAACATTGATCATCTAGTAGTGTTCAGGGCACTGTGAGTATTACTTACTTGGTAGTGTTCACAGTACTATGAGTTCTGCTCTCTGAACAGTGTTCACGGCACCGTGAGTACTGCTCACTGAGTAGTGTTCACGGAACTGTGAGTACTGCTCAGTGAGTAGTGTTCACGGAACCGTGAGTACTGCTCAGTGAGTAGTGTTCACGGCACCGTGAGTACTGCTCACTGAGTAGTGTTCACGGCATTGTGAGTACTGCTCAGTGAGTAGTGTTCACGGCACCGTGAGTACTGCTCACTGAGTAGTGTTCACGGCACCGTGAGTACTGCTCACTGAGTAGTGTTCACGGCCTTGTGAGTACTGCTCAGTGAGTAGTGTTCACGGCACCGTGAGTAGTGTTCACGACACCGTTAGTACTGCTCACTGAGTAGTGTTCACGGCACTGTGAGTACTGCTCACTGAACAGTGTTCACGGCATTGTGAATACTGCTCAGTGAGTAATGTTCACGGCACCGTGAGTACTGCTCAGTGAGTAGTGTTCACGACAACGTGAGTACTGCTCAGTGAGTAGTGTTCACGGCACTTTGAGTACTGCTCACTGAGTAGTGTTCACGGCATTGTGAGTACTGCTCACAGAGTAATGTTCACGGCACCGTGAGTACTGCTCAGTGAGTAGTGTTAAGGGCACCGTGAGTACTGCTCACTGATTAGTGTTCACGGCACCGTGAGTACTGATCACTGAGTAATGTTCACGGCATCGTGAGTATTGCTCACTGAGTAGTGTTCACATACTATGAGTACTGGTCACGGAGTAGTGTTTACGGTACTTCGAGTATTGCTCACTGAGTAGCATTCACGGTACTATGAGTACTGCTCACCGAGAATGAACATATATAAGGACATGTTTTTGCATAAATACTTTTAAAATCTGAAAATTGTCCTGAAATCATATGCTAAATGTATACTTTTATATATCCGATATTTGAGTTTTATGATTATTTGACCTTTTGACCTTTCATCTGCAAAATAGTTTTAGGGAAAATAATGTTTAAAAAATATATCTGACATATCGTAGTAAAATATTAAACAGAAAAATAATTAAAATTTATATGAAAATGTAGATGGTGTGTTTAAACACTGTAGTCATTATTACTTTTCTGGCGGTCATCTTGGACGCCGTCTTTGATCTCTCAGATCGCCACCATTTATGCCAATTTATACCGGCAGCCTGTAAACTTTAGAGCTTTACAAACATTTTGATATATAACTTGCCTTATTAAAAATTGGGTCCGGGTTCAACTTTTTTGAATGACCTAATAGTCGCCCTACCACTAGCTTTAAGATCAAGGGCACCTTCAGAGGTCAGAGATTAGAGGTCATTTCGGCTCGACTATTCGAGCAAACAGCTACAACAAACCAAACAGTCAAAATATCTAGGGGCCGTTCTAAGCAACACTTTATCCTGGAATGCGCACATCAACATGATCAACAAAAAGACCAATAACACCACAGCCTTCCTCAATCGCAACCTCTCATCTTGTCCCAAGTCCACAAAAGAGGCCTGTTACAAGACCTTCTTTCGACCCCAAGTTGAATATGTTGCCACTGTATGGTACCCCCCACACAGGCCAATATCACCAAAGTTGAAGCGTGCAATGCAGAGCTGCCAGATTCGTTCTTGGGAATTACTCACGTAAAGGCACCGTCACCGCTATGCTCAACACTCTTGACTGGGTGAGTCTCCAGCAGCGAAGGAAAGAAGCTAAAGCAGTGATGTTCTACAAGACTGTCCACAACCTCATCGTCAAACCGAGTTCGTGCTTCAACCACAGGGAATGTCAACGAGAGGTCACTTAATGAGATACAGGACCCCATACTGCAGGATATCAGTACTGAAGAAGTCATTTTTCCCTACAACCATTGTCCTACGGAACCAGCCCCCACAGAGCCTTGTCTCAGTACCCACCTTGGAAGCCTTCAAGGGCGGGATCGCGGCTGCCATATTACTTTGCCATTAACAGTTTTATCCTGCTTTTAATTTGGCATTTGGGACCCTCCCTCACTTGTGTATATAGTCACCACGATGCGACAATGTCAATCATTTGGCCCTACATCGATACTGGAAGAAGAAGAGGAAGAATTGCCCTCGTCCATGCGTCAATGTCGATGACTAGATTTGTTTAAGTTTTTGAATGTAAACAGGTATCACAGTAAACACTTGTGGGAATGGATTGAAACTTCAAACGTTTATTCACTGTTATGAAATGAGTTGCAGTGTACAGGTTCCAAACGCTAAATAATTAATTATGCTTTTTTTTTTTACAAAATTATGCCCCCTTTCGGCAAAGCAATTTCTGGTACAGGGTCCATAAGTCTCTTTTACATTTTTTAAAAGTATGCCCTTTTTCAACTTTTGTTTTCATTCAACTAACATTTAATGACAAGGTTGCTGAATAGTCGAGCGTTGCACCCCCCCCCCCCCCCCCCCCCCACTCACACACATCACTACACCCCCCCACTCCCCCCCCCCAAAAAAAAGACAGTCGTTTTGCATAATACTTTTATCTGTGTCTGAATCATATGTTATTATACTTTTAATCATATTTGTTTTCATGTCTATTTGCTTTGATATGAAATGAGGGAAAATTTTTACAAGAACTATACATGACCATAGTCAGTAAATATTACATGCAAACATTAACCTAACTATAAAAGAGATGAATGTCACTTAGTAGTCAAGTTTTTTGGCGTATCTTCGGTTTTGATCGTAATGAATTATGTTTATAGATAAAACTAAGGCTTCACCAAACATTTGATATATACTTGCCTTAAAGGTCAGGTTCAACTGTTTTTCTCATTTTCGCCTTACCTAGCTTAAGATCAAACTTACTGAGTAGAGACAAGTCTTTCGGTCGTACATTGAGCAAAGGCACCAAACCCAATCGTTATATTACCTTGCAAAGCACTCTTTTTGGATGGAATAGACAAACCCTACTTTCAATCGATATCATTTGCGCTTATCACATACTTTGACACCTACTTAAACCCAACATTGATTGTCACTTTTACCCCCACACAGGATATCCCAAATAACGTCAATGCGGCCCAATCGGTCTATGGATTACTGCGTAAACCGCGCCAACATTCAATTCCACAGCGGGAAAACGCTAAAAGTGGGTTGCGTCCAACTCCGGGTTGGCTTGGATGTTAGGGGGCATTCAATAATACAGAATCGAGGTATAGAGTGGGTTTTGTTTTGTAATAATTGTACACGTTACCGAGGCTCTCCGACAAAAGCCATGCATTCGACCCACCTGAATACGGACCTCATATATTTGCAAAATTACCAGCTTTTAATTTGAAGGACCATCACTTGTTATATCCACGAAAAGTCATATTGGCTTCGACTGGCAAAAAAGGGGAATTCATGTAAATGCAAAGTTTTTAAGTCTTGATGTACGTTCATAAATTGTGGAAGGGTTAATTCAAGATCTATTCACTGTTAAAAGAGTTCAGTGACATTCAAACGCTATGAATTGAAATGTTGTTTTTTTACGAAAGTTGGCAAAAAATAATCGGAAGGGTTGTCCTTCATTTTTAAATATGCCCGTTTTAATTTAACACATTTAATGTAAAGAGGCAAATATCGAGCGTTGCCCCACCCCCATTCCCATCGATAGCACAACCATGTCCCCCCAAAAGGATAAACAAACTTGACAGTTTGATTTCGTACTGTATAACATTTTGATTATCATTAAAACATTATTGTCCTCAGTTAGTTTGGATAATGATGGTTCAAGATGGAAAAATCCTGCCAGTTTGTTGCATGCATAGACTTTTACAACGTATTCGTGATGTCCCTTAGGGGTTTTTTGTGTATAGAGCTTCGAATATATAAATTATTACAAAACCAGTGTTTACCATATAGATGATCTATCTTTACTCGGTCAGCAATGCATTTTTTTCTTTTGTTCGAGAAGCAAATTTATACTATGCCTCGGTACTAAAGGGCCAAACATAACTTACTATACACTCATTTTGATACCTTTTTTAATGCGAAATCCTGAGCACCTACGTTGCCACCCAAAACAGGTCTTTACCCCAGCGGGAATTAAGTTGGCGCGTTTACCAGCGGTTTTCCATTATTGTTCGGACACCGTTTTTAGTTTTGAGATCATTATGACATTTACCTTTGATTCCCAAAACAATTGTCGTGTGCAATCACGCTATTAAGTTTGACAGTTGTAGGATAAGCTGTTCTCTAGTACGTTGTAGTAAAAACGTTTTCCTGCCAATAACCACTGGCAACCATGCAGTTTTGACAGCTACATATTGTGTGCCCGTAAACATTCATCGGAATGCGCGTCTAGTCTCAATGGTTGTTGTGACACTTACCTTTGGCCTCTGAAAAATAGGGACCATTATTATGAGATAGACAGAAACAGACTCGGTCATTATCCAGTTATTACTAGAATCATAAAGCAAATGGTCTACATACGGTCGGTCGTACACAACTTTCTCTACGTTTTAAGGGTCAATATTTTAAGGTATAGTAAAATGAAATATTTGACATTGTGTAATGATGAGCTATATAGCTCATATGCTATTATTAATATGAACGTCTCGTAAATATTCGACAGAAGGTTATTTGTATTGTAAGCTCAATCTTAGACGACAGGTAAGAGCCTATAGAGGTCACCCTGAATTCTCGTCTGCTTCCTTGAAAATCAAAGAAATAATTAAATAAAGATAGTCGGTACAAACATAGACCATTATTGCGCTTTAAATTAAAGTTCACGGAACATTTCCCCATTGACAAGTTGATTGACTTTCAGTGTAACATGTGTATCTCGGAATAAAATGTCTATTCAAATTTGTTTTGTGAATATGGTGCTGAAAAAAAAAAACAACATTAAACAAACATGTTGATGCGCTTTCCTTGAAATGGTATAACCTTTAAAGAGCGTAACTATCATTTCCTTTATTTTACCATTAACATCTGCAGAAGGCTGAAGTTGCATAATTTATTTGTTCTTTAAGGGCATTCAAAAACAATTGTTTTGACTAAACATAAATTAAAACTGAACTGTATAATTTATTATGCAGTTAAAACTCTCATTCTTTTCAATAATGATGAAGCAAAAATATCCCGCAAATACTTCTTGCATACGTCAATTCAGTCCTAGATGAAATTAAATTCATCTACAATTAAATTGTAAATGATATCACATTCTGAAGTCTTTGTCTCTGATTGTTAAATTAATAGAAATGAGATGAGTTCATTTATGAATAATAATGACTTGAACATAACATAAGCAGTTCCTCCTCAGAAAGGTATCAGTTTGAATTTCAAAGAAACACTTAAATATTTAGTCTCATTTTTGTGGAATCGTTGATCGGGGCTGGGGTAGGGTGCATTTTAAATATGTGTAGCACATACAAAACCCTTTACATACCGTTCTAATTCTGAGTGTAAAACATGTCTCTACATGACGATATTCAAGTAAGTAATTTCGAGTATCATCTTTACATATTATTACCGTATCATTATCTCTTCATTCGAGACCTACATGTACTTGATCGGCAATAAAAATTTACAACTTTGATTTCATAACCACAGTCTGTATGGTTTGAAGTGGCACGAAGAATGATGCGTACAGTCTCCACTCAATGTATCTTAACCGTTCCTATCCGCGACTGGTCCTGTAAAATAATGCATAATTAAATAGGACCGGTCTATTATTTCTTAATTGGCAGGGTTGATAAAATTAATTGAATTTTATATAAGCGGTACGTTTTAGCGTTTTCTTTAATGTGGATTTTACTTCACATTCTGTAATAACTGTTGCGCTGAAATAAATTGGCGTAAAAAAACTAGCTGAAGTTTTAAACGGATTTTTTGGACGAATACCTTTTCTTTTAAATTTTTCTCTGCGTTATTTTTCCTCCTTCCCTGAAAAGAAAAATGGAACTGGCCAAGAGATAATTGCGTTGCGAAACAGATAGTAAGACAGAAAAGACGTAAAAGAGAGGTGCGGAGGTACATACAGACAGTAGTGTGCCAAAATGGGGAACCGCCCCCTTTTAACATTTGTGCTCAAATTTTATTTATTATTTATATTTTTTAAAGAAACTTCTCAAAATACTCGGAATAAAAGACAGATTCAACCAGAACTGTAAGTATGATTTAAAGATTTATTATTTTATTTTATTTTTTTAATATTGAAATAAATAAGTCTGATTAATTGATTCATTTAGTTTTGTTACAAATGAGAGTGTAATTTCAGTTAAGTCTCTACAACGTAGCGAAAATCAAATGCCATTTAGTTGATAAGAGAAATCATTGACTTATTTACAGGAAAATCTTAGTTACAACTACAATTCTGCATCTGTATGTCAGAATAATTAAACTCGATCTTCAATTTATCCTTACTTCTGAGTGATCGATCCTAAACATGTAATCTAAAGTAGTTGAAATCTGCGTGGTACTTCTCAGAATCCTGTATATGGTGCTCATGCATGCAGTTTTCATCTGCACGTGTATCGGAATATGCGGAATAGACCCGGGAATCATCCGGGGAATGAAAACCATTTTTAAATAGTTGATTTCAATTAGATCTGGGGGTAAAAGAACTTTTTAGATTCAGTTTAGGCTTACTATAAGATGGCTAGATCTACTGTAATTTTAATAAATTCAGTCATATATAATATGATATATTAGGGTCTAGTCTAAATAATGAGACTTCGGGTAGACCGATTTTACATTCTGATATTTTACGTTGTTTACCTAATCTGCTGATCAGTTCCTTTCAAACCTGATTTGAGGGGATAATTGATTTTTTAAAACCATTTTTCTTTTCTGTCGCACTTTTGTGCTGGTTTTGCTAATTCAGTTTTTATTTACATAAAGTTCTTATAGAAGTTTTTAGACCTATGGTCAGGATCAGCAGCTTTTCCACAGCTTTAGATGTGCTTAATTTGTGTGCTTTTTAGATATATAACATTTTCTTTTACGGCTATTTATATTCTTGTTGACCTCATATATATTTGTTAATGGTCGGTTAAAAAGCTCATCAGAGCTTATGTTTCATATGTTTGTGTCTTGCCGACTTGAAATAAAACTTATTGTATTGTATTGTATTGTACTAAAGATATCGACCAGTCAAAATATAAACGATATTCAACTCTTGAGTATAATTATTTGGACTACATTAGGGTCCTACCTTTTCTATAGAATATGCATGAGTAAATGTTTTTGGTCTGTATTTTCATTTGTTATATGATTTAATTTGGCAAACTTTTCCAATACACCTCGATTTGAAAGGTACGAATAAAGTATTACCTTCACCGATAGCGTTACCAATTATCACAGTTACTCCCCTTAGATATAAAAACACCATTTTCAGATGTTCCTAGTGAATCGTTAGCAGATCCTCATGCGCAGTTAAATAAATGTACAGTGTTTGTTAATTTTACGGGAAGTGAAAAGAAAAAAAAAAAAAAAACAAAAAAAAAAAAACAAAAAAAAAAAAAAAACTGAACAAACTTCCAAGTGTCTATGTTATCAGTTTATGACTGAATGGATATTCCATTTTTCCATTTGATTATCATCCACATCATAGATATATATCTGACAAGATCCATGAAGTGTAAACAGGTCCCAGAAAAGTCACAAATTAGCTATATAGCTAAATCTAGCTATATATAGCTAGAAATAGCTATAAAACCAATAACAATTGTTTAACATATGTGTATATTAAATGTGAAATAATTATTATCCCATTCAAAATTATGGTTTATGAGACAGAAGACAATCACATTTAGAATGGAGAACTATGCAGTTTAGCAGACATAGTCCCCTGGCAGCTATTTTTCTTGAAATAGGTAGATGTGATCACCAGCAGACCACAACAAAGTGTTACATACATGTATATAGGCCTGGGACCTTATATAGCTGATCTGAAAGAAAGCTTAAATTCACTTTGCAAGATCATGGAGTTTTTGCAACTATTAGGGTGGTATGCATGAAGCTTGGAGCATAATAAACAGGATCAAGCAAACTGAAACATGACCAAATTTTAGAACTGTTATTTCTGTTGTTTTTAGAAATGACTGACAGTGGTGAATCTCTTTTACCCCAAATATGATGTGCATTATATTTATGATGAAATAATTTATCTTTCTTGGTATGATGATACATCGATCCCGATGCACTCTTTTTCTTTCAAAACTTTGTGTCCCTAGATTCACACTTAAAATTATTACTCTGGCCAGAGTTATTGCCCCTGATTTTGTTAAAAATGGGAATTTTTGCTGATCTCTCTATGATAGGAGATTTAAGTAAATTGAATTTTACATTCAATATGTAATTGTATAAATTCTTGTAGTTAAGTTCAGAATCCCAAAACTGGAGGTTTGCTATTTTCGGCTGGAGTTTCAAAACTGGAGACTTTAAATAGGCAGAAATTAAATGGCAAAAGTGGACACAATCCATCATTTTATATACTTAAGTATAGGTTATAGATCACATATTGACCTTCATATGAAATTAAGTTTTGGGCTGCACTTAACCAATAGCAACCTTTAGCAACCCCCATCCTATTTTGCCAAATAAATGGGATCTAAGTAACAGGTACTGTGTAACTTAGCATAATATACAATTAAGTGAGTGTCTCTGGTTGCTGATAGGGTTTTTAGATAAAAACAGTTTGAAGGCAATGATTACTGCCATTTTATCTGCATAGTTATTGAGATAATTGCACACTTTTTATTCCTTTTCAGTATTCTCCAAAAATGTCTGTTCACCTGACATTCGTTGTAAAACTTTATTCAATCTAGTAAAACACTGAAAATTTTACAATATTATATAATAGGAGTTTTCTCAGTCTGGGAAATGCTGGAGATTTTGGTAAATTCTCCTTCTCACAATTCACTGTTTACAATATAATACTTGATGGGTTTTTTTTTTCACCGATGTTTCCAGTTCATTTTGGAATCCAAATCTCTTTTTTGTCTTTGAAGAGTTTGATGTTATAAGAGTATTTAAAGGCTTAACTGGTTTTACAGGATAAACTTGTATCAAAGTGGCATTATTTTCCTTCCGAACTTGAAGTTTTTCAGTTAACTTTTCTGAATTTATTTTGTCAAATGCCTTTACAGTTGAGAAATGTAATGTTGTATATTTCAGACCAAGGATATTGACACAGAATGGCCATCTGGTGTTTCAAACAGGGACTAACCACAATATCACATTTCGGGCGACAAATGGTGGATTTGTAAACGTGAATGGAGATAATTTAGCTGTTATCACTCAAACGGTAAGTTTGGATACAGTTTTGTATTTTGACAGTTTTTCATAGGTTAGCAATGGCATTGTCAGTATGAATCATCTCTACATATTTCAGGTATTTTCATTTGTTACAACAATCACTTAGTATACCCATTATAGGTGACCTACCCATTTATAGGTCTGATCCAGATATTTGGCCTTGGACCATTAAAATGTGGACTTTACAAGAATCTTTTTATCTTTCCCATTTTACATTTTCTGAATGATAGCAATATTTATCTATGGCTTCTAACGCAATGTCACTGCCACTAAAGTGGCCCAATGCTGTAAATGAAATATACCTAGCATTCCTCATGCAAAATGTGTTAATTAAGAAATAATATATCCTAATCAGTGATTTGTCATTCAATAAAATAATTGTTTGGAGTTTAGATGGGAAGGAAATATATCACGAGGGGGCAGCCCGAGTGATATAATAATACACATCGAAATGACAAACAATGATATTATTCATGAGCAAATCATTGTTTGAGATATATTATTTCGATTCTAACATGTTATAAAGGATTATTATGTACGTCCTTGAAGATATTCACAAAATATTTGCCTGATTTCTGTAGATTTCTTTTCCAGCGCGCCGCTATGCCATCTAACGCTATGACGTAATAATTGTGATGTCAGAAAAATGAATTGTTGAATAATAACACACAGTTTTCAGCCTTCTTTGTTTAATAGGAAAACAAATCGGGTCGTGTTAGAATCAAAGTTATTCGTTTGTTTAAATGCTCTATCTTGGTTGAGCTGCCAAGTCAGAAAAAAATCAGTTCATTCATTAACCTGTACATTGCTCTGTGAATACAGTAAAACCTGCTTTAGCAGACACCTCTATTAAGCAGCCAACCTGTCTTATGCAGCCAGTATCACATTTCCCAACATGGTCATTCATTCTATAAATTATCTGCATTAAACAGCCACCTGCTGTAAGCAGCCACTTTTTCCCACTCCCTTGGCTGGCTGTTTAAGACATGTTTTGCTGTATTAAAAAGTGTAAATGATTCAGATTGTTCATAAAAGTTTAGAACAAATCCATTTACATGTGACCAAAATCTGATTGACAGCCTTAAAACTTATGATCCCGATAATTTTTTAAGGCAAATCTTTCATTTCAGATGTTTAAAGTCAAACTAGCTTTGACGATATTTATAAGATGCATTGAAAATATGTATTGTAATTATTATGTGTTGTCTGTGTGTGTGTATGCAATTAGCATATTGAGATAGGATAATGCAAGGTCTTTGTATTTCCTAATTAAATAAATTGTTAATCAGTATTGATACAAGAAGTAACTGATTAGAAACTTGAGTACACACTTGATACTGTATCTGTCTGTAACAAATGTGCCCTAATTTTGTAAGACACAAAGATTTCTCCAGACTTTTTAAATTGCATTTTGTAAACTAAGAAAATAAAAGTGTATAAAGTAGAGACCGTACCATAGCTCTTCGCATACTTTGATTTTTCAAACTAAAGTGATTTTTACAAGTGCACCGGTTACGATAAAAATGTAAACAACGGACTCTGTCTATGAAACTTTGAAATGAATGGATGACAGTCGATCTTAGTCATAATACTGATTGACAGTGAATGCTAATGACTCCATGTGTTGCAGAAAGGTATTTAGTTTGTAACTGTAATTTCCCATTAATTGAAATTCTCTCAAAACTGGCAAAATCATTACTTATATTTGGACAAATCTTATCGTCTTTGCCGTTCGGCAACTGCAAAAAGGGCAAATATAAAATATTCAGTGTAAGTAATATTTCACTGGTACTGCCAGTTAGTAAGTTCATACTTTGAACAACACGTCAGAGAAATTTGGGCAGATTTGACCAATTATGACGTTGGCAGCATTAGATTATATTTTTTCTTTACACAAAAAATGCCGTTAGGAAACAAAGCGAATACGCCGATAATCCGGAGTTCACCGATTATTGTTCCAGTTCACGCAATGTAATCCAGCAATTAAACTGCATAGCTATTACACGGGTGGTAAACGCGCAATCCAATTCCCGCTGGGAATACGCTTAAAATGGGTTGCGCAACTTCCGGTGCTGGTGTTGCGCGTATAAAAAGACGAAATTGAGGTATGTGAAGTTATGATTTTGCTTAGTATGAGACAAGAATGAATTTTCTCGGAAAAAGCAAAACGCTATTCGACACAAATATGATAATACATCATATGTGTAAAATATCTGGTTTGTAAGTTATGATTCGGCTATGTTATCACGAAAACTCAGGCGACAAGAAGCGTGAAAAAAGTATGAAATCAACAAAAATGGACTTTTCTGACCTCATATGCCTAATCTGAGAACATTTGATGCTTTTTATGATAACTCAACTGTTATAAAGTAACGAATATCTAAATTATTTGCTTCAAATCCTGCTTACGGGGACATAATTGACAAAAAATTAATCGGGAATGGGGTTGCGCACCGGGAATGGAGTTGCTCGTATACATCATAATGTATATAATGTATACGCGCAACTCCATTCCCGGGGCGCAACCCCATTCCCGATTATTTTTTTGCCAATCTTTACCCCAAAAGCAACATTTCATTCAGTGTATGTAATATTCATGACTGTTTTACACGTTTTTGATCATTAGAAGCGTCACATTTCCAGAAAGAAGGCACAAGAGTTAGAAAATTGGCATTTTTCATGATTTCATGCTTTTTTGACAGTTCGAGCCAGCAGAGTTTTCGTGATAAAAGAGCTGATTCTTAAATTTATAAGTTGGTATTTCACACATATGATCTTTATTCATTTTTGTGTCGAATAGCATTTTGCTTTTTTCGAAAACATTTGTAAATGTGTCATCATTTACAATAAACAAAAACCCACCTACCTGGATTTTGTATATATTGATGCGCAACACCAGCACCGGAAGCCGCGCAACCCATTTTTAGCGTATTCCCAGTGGGAATTGGATTGCGCGTTTACCACCCGTGTATTAGCTACTGCTGTTATAGGGATCTGGTAGAGTGTCTGCCTTAGGTGTGAGAGGTCCTGGGTTCGAGTCCCAGTTAGAGCTTAACTATTTAGATTCTGCTAAAGCATAGTTTTTCTGTTAATAGACTGTTCCAGATGTTCTAAATTTTTAGCACACAGTATCATAGATCAGTATTTAGCAATCCAGATCAAAGTTGAATGTTAAATCAAATGCACCCAATTAGAAAATATTGACTATATTATGTCCCTTTGATGTTTATGCTCTCCATGTTCAAGAAGAGTTACATGTCCTTGATCACAAAATTTTCGTTATCATAAAAATATTAAATGCGCTTAACTCCGCACTTCTGGTTAAAATATTGTCTATATTTCTGTTTTTGAGAAATATATGGACATTTGTCTTCATTTCAAAGCTTTTTAACTTCAAACCTATGATTTGAAAAACTTAGGTACTATCTCTATATAAAGTGTATTTTCTTCAAGCCTTGTAGATTTCTTGTAAAACACTTCCCATGGAATTTAACTGCCTTGGAAATTTTGCCCAGTAAGAATGTTAAAATTATGTCATGAAATCTATCAACAGTGAGAAAAATTGGATAAAATTTTGTCTGCATGTAACAATTTCCTAAAAATATTAAAATGAAGATATGCATTGTGCTTGCGTTCAATTTGATGATAATGGCTACTAAACAGGACTGCAATTGTTTGAATTTCACATCACTATTACTTCACAATTTAATAGAAAACAGATATAATTACTGAGAAGTCATTAATATTCATAGGGGACTAATTCTTGTTAGACCTTACCCTGCTAAATTTATATAATGAACTTATCCATCTTTCAATTTGGACAGTACATTAACCATCAAAGGAGTGCTTGCCAAAAAAAGATACTGACTAAATGGTGAACAGTGCACATATTGATCAGACTGCATGCATGTGTAGACTGATCATGATCTACACTGGTCGCAATGGCAGAGCCAATCGTATCCAGCATAAGGGTTAAGCTTGTAGTTGTTTTCATCCATGAAATTATATCTCTACCAACAGATAGAATTCTGATTAATTTTATCATCAAAAGTTGAAGGCCATTAATTTACATCCCCACAAATAGTAACTGTTGTTTTGATATACCCTAGTGATCCAAAGGACCACCAACTTTTAAAATCTAATTGTCCTGTTTAATTCTGGTGGTTTCCACCATTGGCAAAATTTCAATGACAAAAACATATGAGCCGCGCCATGAGAAAACCAACATAGTGGGTTTGTGACCAGCATGGATCCAGACCAGCCTGCACGTCCGCGCAGTCTGGTCAGGATCCATGCTGTTCGCTTTCAAAGTATATTGCAATTAGAGAAACTGTTAGCGAACAGCATGGATCCTGACCAGACTGCGCGGATGCGCAGGCTGGTCTGGATCCATGCTGGTCGCAAAGCCACTATGTTGGTTTTCTCATGGCGCGGCTCATATGTATTTCTGTAAATTTCAACCTTTAGCTCTCTGCCAGCAAGTGATTCTAATGATTTTAATGTCACTATGTTTGAGAATGTAAGTAAAATGATAGCACATATTACCTAACCGAATGTAAAATGTGAAAAAAGTAAGAGCGATTTTATCAAAATAAGGTACCGGTACTAGGTAAGCTTTCAAAGAAAAGAGCTACAGTAAATAAAGACAGAAAAAATTGTCCTTTTTCAAGCTCTGAAACATTACAATCACTTTAATCATAGACTTAGTATGATTTTCACTATTTTCAGGTGAAAGACAATAAGTTGGCAATAGACCAGCTTCGTACAGCGCCTACAGCTTCATCTAGCATTGAGACTAGGCTGTCCACTATAGAGGGTCGTTTGAACAACCTGCAGCCGACAGGAGCAGTTCAGACACAGTTGTTGACTCTTGGTCATCGGATAGACCTACTTCAGGCTACAGTAAGAAAATGTTTTTTAAATGGTATTATGTGAATGTGATTATTTACTGAGGTTAAATATCTTTGTTCATTTCAGTGCTGTGTTTCATCAGTATTTCAATTTTTCATCTAAAATAATGGTCAGTTCCAAGTACTGAAATGTTCCTAGCGAGTGATTTACAGTTGCCCAGCACAAATCAGACATATTGTCAGGGGCTTCTGTGGCTAAGTCACTAAGGTCTGTGGTTTAAAGTCACAGGCCCCACTCTACTGTGGGTTCAAGATCATGCCTGGGATGCTAAAATTCAACGGTTCTACCCTGGTGCGGCCCATGTCTGAAAATAATGTTTATAGGGGAACCTTGGGGTTTTCCTCCATCATTTGAAAGTTTGACAGTTGGCATATAAATAATTGTTCCAATGTTTTCATCCTTACAGAAGTTTATAAAATTTCAACCACTTCCCAATTGAAGCAAGGGCTGTTTTGCCATGTTGTGAGTCATAACTTATGACAGAGAACTTTCCAATTTGAAAAATTAGAAAATATTGAGCTAATTTTAGATTGGGAAGTCGCCAGATTTTGGACTCTGTTACAGACCGAGGACATGCCCTGCTTCAGTATTAAAGATTCCTTCTCCCCAAAATGAGCAATTGGACAAATATTGTGAGCAATCCTCCCAGTTTGAATGCCTAAGGCCTTTCACAGTTTCTTGATGAAAGCTATGGATTTAAATCCTTACAGCTGTATCATGTATGTAGCTCCATTGACCAAGTCAACAGTTGCACTCGTGACCAAGCTTTTTTTTTTTGTTGGTTCAACATAAATCCAACTGTAAAAGTAAAATGGCTTAAGTTTATTTATTTATTTTATTATTTATTTTGTATTTTTAAGAAAATGCAATCAACTTTTTAATATTTTTCCAGCTTCCTACAAATATTGAGTCTAGACTGAGCCAGATAGAAGCTGGTTTGAGCAACCTACAGTCTACTGGAGAAGTAGCCAATCTTATTAACCAGCTGACATCAAGAATTGGAACACTCGAGACTAGGGTAAGTCATGATCCTTGAAAGGTCTGTTTTTTGTGGATTTTGTGTTTGCATTAACCCAAAAACTATTTTTTGTGGATTTTGTGTTTGCATTAATCAAAAAACTATTTTTTTAGCTCACCTGTCACAAAGTGACAAGGTGAGCTTTTGTGATCGCGCGGCGTCCGTCGTCCGTCGTCCGTCCGTGCGTCCATGCGTGCGTCCGTAAACTTTTGCTTGTGACCACGATAGAGGTCACATTTTTCATGGGATCTTTATGAAAATTGGTCAGAATGTTCACCTTGATGATATCTAGGTCAAGTTCGAAACTGGGTCACGTGCCATCAAAAACTAGGTCAGTAGGTCTAAAAATAGAAAAACCTTGTGACCTATCTAGAGGCCATATAATTCACAAGATCTTCATGAAAATTGGTCAGAATGTTCACCTTGATGATATCTAGGTCAAGTTCGAAACTGGGTCACATGGGGTCAAAAACTAGGTCAGTAGGTCTAAAAATAGAAAAACCTTGTGACCTCTCTAGAGGCCATATTTTTCATGAGATCTTCATGTATATTGGTCAGAATGTTCACCTTGATGATATCTAGGTCAAGTTCGAAACTGGGTCACGTGGGGTCAAAAACTAGGTCAGTAGGTCTAAAAATAGAAAAACCTTGTGACCTCTCTAGAGGCCATATTTCTCAATGGATCTTCATGAAAATTGGTCAGAATGTTCACCTTGATGATATCTAGGTCAAGTTCGAAACTGGGTCACGTGGGGGTAAAAACTAGGTCAGTAGATCTAAAAATAGAAAAACCTTGTGACCTCTCTAGAGGCCATATTTTTCATGAGATCTTCATGAATATTGGTCAGAATGTTCACCTTGATGATATCTAGATCAAGTTAGATACTGGGTCATGTGGGATCAAAAACTAGGTCAGTAGGTCTAAAAATAGAAAAACCTTGTGACCTCTCTAGAGGCCATATTTCTCAATGGAACTTCATGAAAATTGGTCAGAATGTTCACCTTGATGATATCTAGGTCAGGTTCGAAACTGGGTCACGTGCGGTCAAAAACTAGGTCAGTAGGTCTAAAAATAGAAAAACCTTGTGACCTCTCTAGAGGCCATATTTTTCAATGGATCTTCATGAAAATTGGTCAGAATGTTAACCTTGATGATATCTAGATCAAGTTCGAAACTGGGTCACGTGGGGTTAAAAACTAGGTCAGTAGATCTAAAAATAGAAAAACCTTGTAACCTCTCTAGAGGCCATATTTTTCATGAGATCTTCATGAATATTGGTCAGAAGGTTCATCTTGATGATATCTAGGTCAGGTTTGAAACTGGGTCACGTGGGGTCAAAAACTAGGTCAGTAGGTCTAAAAATAGAAAAACCTTGTGACCTCTCTAGAGGCCATATTTCTCTATGGATCTTCATGAAAATTGGTGAGACTGTTCAGCTTGATGATATCTAGGTCAGGTTCGTAACTGGGTCATGTGCTGTCAAAAACTAGGTCAGTAGGTCGAAAAATAGAAAAACCTTGTGACCTCTCTAGAGGCCATATTTTTCACGAGATCTTCATGAAAATTGGTGAGAATGTTCACCTTGATGATAACTAGGTCAAGTTTAAAAGTGGGTCACGTGCCTTCAAAAACTAGGTCATTAGGTCAAATAGTAGAAAAACCTTGTGACCTCTCTAGAGGCCATATTTTTCAATGGATCTTCATGAAAATTGGTCAGAATTTTTTATCTTGATGATATCTATGTCACATGTGCTGAAAAACTAGGTCACTTTGTCAAATAATAGAAATAACAACGTCATGCTCAGTTCAACACTGGGTCATGTGGGGATAGGTAAGCGATTCAGGACCATCATGGTCCTCTTGTTGTGGAATATATGGTTGCATTAATCCAAAATCTATTTTTTTGTGAAATTTGTGTTTGCATTAATCAAAACACTTTTTTTTTGTGGATTTTGTATTTTTTTGTGGATTTTGTGGTTGCATTAATCCAAAAACTATTATTTTTTTGTGAAATTTGTGTTTGCATTAATCAAAAAACTTTTTTTTTGTGGATTTTGTATATTTTTGTGCAATTTGTTTTTGCATTAATCAAAATTCAAATAATCAACACAGTCAAACTTTGTTTGCTTGAACTCTTATAATTAATGCCCCACCCTTTGCTTGAACTTGTAATCAAGTCCAGGCAAAATATCTAGATACTAATGTTTTTTTTTTCGATGGCTCGAACTACTGAACTCAAACAAATTTTTCTTGTCTCATCGAGTTCAAGAGAACAAAGTTCGGCTTTATTTATATGCTCTCCATTTCTTTCACTTTTTGTATGATGAATTTTGCTAAGGTTTGTCAGTGGTCTTCTGCATTTAATTCTAAGTCATGATAATTCAGCTTGCTGGTGTCTATTTTATGCTCCGGTTAATTTAATGAAAATATGGAAGTAGTTACATTTCTGCTATTGGTAACGTCACTGGTGGTATATAATTGACATTTAATATTAGCATTAGAACTGTAACTATACACTTCTTAAGGTAATGGGCGGGTAATAACGGCAGTTTCTGTGCAATTATGTATTTATTGTATGTGATTTTAGCATCCCTCAGCCATAACAGAAAATTGTGTTTCATGATAGCCGGAGAGTGCCAAAATTGCATATGAAGAATTAAGTGATCAAATAGAAAATGTTGATTCTAAGTACAGGTTTACTACATTAAATTGTAATGGCGATTTAAGTTACAGTTATTGGCACAACTAAACTTATGACATCTAAATATCAGATCATAATGTTCAAAGCAGATATGAGCCACACCATAAGGAAACCAACATAGTGGCTTTGCGACCAGCATGGATCCAGACCAGCCTGCGCATCCGCGCAATCTGGTCAGGATCCATGCTGTTCGCTAACAGTTTCTCTAATTCCAGTAGGCTTTGAAAGCGAACAACATGGATCCTGACCAGATTGCGCGGATGCGCAGGCTGGTCTGGATCCATGCTGGTCGCAAAGCCACTATGTTGGTTTTCTTATGGCACGGCTCATATAACTTTCAAGCCACTAAAGCTTGCACCTTACAATAGATGACTATAACAGCAGACGCAGCGGTCCAGTAGTAACACTGTCTAACTACGAAGCTTGGGAGGTTTTGTTTCAGCACCTGCTCCTCAAACTAAAAAAAATACATTGGGATAAAAGTCTGGTATATGGGTGCTTTACACCTGGCATGCTAAAGAACCAGGGCATGTTCTTGAATTGGAGCATCGTCTGTATCTTCCAGGAAGAGTCACTCAAATGGGTTACCGATGGTGACTATAAATAAGCTCTCACACACAATCATGCGCATGATTCATACACCAAGAACCATTTATAGTATAATACACGATTCTTTGAATTATTCTTATGAACAAAGTAGTCACATTGCTGAATATATTTCACTGTTAATAATGTTTCAAATGTATTACATAGTTTACTTACTTAAAGAATATATAAAGTTTTGTAGAGAATGCTATAGCGGAAAATGTTAATAATATTGGTGGATTTCATGGGTGCTATGGTCCTGGAGATTAAATCCTAACAAAAAAATCAAAATTACCCCTCATTTTATCTTTAAATTTGAAAATCTATAGATTTCTACTATACGAAAAAAAGCCAAAACAAAGAAATGTTATACCATTTTCATACTTTATTCTATGTGTATTTATATCGTTTGTATTAGGTTTCTTCTGTTGAAAATGGCAACGATCTACAGCAGCTGTTATTCAGGGTAAGTTTAGAGGTCAAAAGGTTAATCAAGGTCATGAAGGGATTATTGCAAGGTCACTGACGCCAAGGTCATTGGTGCCAAGATCAGTGGTGTCAAGGTGATGAAATAAGGTGATGAAGGAATTATGCCAAGGTCACTGGTGTCAGCATGGTGTCAGCATGATGAAATGTGCAGCATTTAATTATAAGAAGATGACCTGGGCATTGCAGAGAAAAATGTACAAGAAAAATATGTGTTACAGTTGTATTTGATATTATATATTCTTTGTTGCTAGGTGCGACGATCACGCTCGAATACTTCTCGCCTTCGAAGACTTAGAAGAAAAGTATAATTTTTTTAATGGCTGGTGCATGCTCCTTTCAGCTTCATTTTCAAAGGATTTTATGATTGATAATTGAGTGCATGTATGCATTTGTGATGAATTTATCCAAGGGAGATTACTTATGTATTTTTATAATACATACATGTAGTATAATTTTTGAGAAAATATAATCAGTTTGTTTGATAAAATGATTTGCAGAATGCTTTACGTGAATGTTTGAATATATAACAAGAGATCTTGTTAAATGTTACGAAAGTGATATTAACCAGTTTTCAAAACTCTTGCATCTGATTGGATACCTTTGAGCACAGTCTTTGATATTGACTAATGGCAAGACTGGTTTTAAAACTCTGCATACAACCTGGGTGCCTGATTATTGTGCCTAATTTTAATGCATTTTGGATGTTTTAAAGAAACTTCTATCACTTTCGTCAACATAAGTATGCATGTCTGTGAGATTAAATCCTGTTGTAAAGTTTATAGTGCATGTACACCAGGTGAAAGGTTGGAATCACTAGGCGTCTTGTGTACCATCAAATGCATAACAGAAAATAATTAATGCATGTATAAAACCATTATGAAATGCAAAATTTATTTTAAATTCTGTCTTGTGTAGGTCAGAGAGATTGAGATTTCAAACATAAAGTTTTGAAAGTTGTTTTATAAAGCATAATATGTAAATGGACAGGTTTTAGTTTTGAACTGCAAAATTAGGTTTTACAAATATTTTATCAACATGTGCATTAAAATTTGACTAAAATTGCAGTATTATATGACAACCTCCCTCCCCCTGACATTTTTTGAAGTACAGACAGACTGCTGCATTTAGTATCATCTGCATCAATTAACTGATTATGTAGTCAAACCTGTATTAACCAGTCAGCCAAGGTAGTGATACAGTCTGGCAGCTTAAGGCAGATACTTGGTAAAGACAAGTTGAAATTAGAACAAAATTTCAGTTTGTGAAGTAAGCTGACTGGCTGCCTAAGGCAAGTGGCTGCTCAACATAGGTGCCGGCTAAAGCACGCCCATGTAGCTCAGTGGGGAGGGCACAGATCTATGGATCATGGGATTGTGTTATTACAGCTGAAAAAAGACAATGTGTCTGAAATTATTCATTTTTCACCCCTGATTCATGTAGGGAAGTTGGCAGTTACTTGTTGAGAAGAGGTTAGTAATGGTACAGATTCCAGGAACACTGGTTAGGTGAACTGCCAGCTGTTACGTAACTGAAATGCTGTTGAAAAATGGTGCTTAATTGAAAAGAAACAAAAGAAACACAAGTGGCCACTTACACCGTTTTAGACCATATAATTATGTCTCCTCCAGGAGACATTGTTTTTGCCCTGTCCGTCCGTCCGTCTGTCCGTCCGTCTGTCCTTCCGTCCGTCCGTCCCTCCGTCCGTACGTCACACTTCATTTCCGAGCAATAACTGGAGAACCAGTTGACCTAGAACCTTCAAACTTCATAGGGTTGTAGGGCTGCTGTAGTAGACGACCCCTATTGATTTTGGGGTCACTCCGTCAAAGGTCAAGGTCACAGGGGCCTGAACATTGAAAACCATTTCCGATCAATAACTAGAGAACCACTTAACCCAGAATGTTGAAACTTCATAGGATGATTGGCCATGAAGAGTATATGACCCCTATTGATTTTGGGGTCGCTCCGTCAAAGGTCAAGGTCACAGGGGCCTGAACATTGAAAACCATTTCCGATCAATAACTAGAGAACCACTTGACCCAGAATGTTGAAACTTCATAGGATGATTGGTCATGAAGAGTAGATGACCCCTATTGATTTTGGGGTCACTCCGTCAAAGGTCAAGGTCACAGGGGCCTGAACATTGAAAACCATTTCCGATCAATAACTAGAGAAACACTTGACCCAGAATGTTGAAACTTCATAGGATGATTGATAATGAAGAGTAGATGACCCCTATTGATTTGGGGGTCACTCCATCAAAGGTCAAGGTCACAGGGGCCTGAACATGGAAAACCATCTCCGATCAATAACTAGAGAACCACTTAACCAAGAATGTTGAAACTTCATAGGATGATTGTACATGCAAAGTAGATGACCCCTATTGATTTTGGGGTCACTCCATTAAAGGTCAAGGTCACAGGGGCCTGAACATTGAAAACCATTTCCGGTCAGTAACTTGAGAACCACTTGACTCAGAATGTTGAAACTTAATAGGATGATTGCTCATGCAGAGTAGATGACCCCTAACAATTTTGGGGTCACTCTGTGAAAGGTCAAGGTCACAGGGGCCTGAACATTGAAAACCATTTCCGGTCAGTAACTTGAGAACCACTTGACCAAGAATGATGAAACTTCATAGGATGATTGGTCATGCAGAGTAGATGGCCCATAACGATTTTAGGGTGACTCTGTTAAAGGTCAAGGCCACAGGGGCCTGAACATGGAAAACCATTTCCAATCAATAACTTGAGAACCTCTTGACCCAGAATGTTGAAACTTCATAGGATGATTGTTCATGCAGAGTAAATGACCCCTAATGCTTTTGGGGTCACTCCGTTAAAGGTCAAGGTCACAGAGGCCTGAACATTGATAACCAGTTCATATCAATAACTTGAGAACCACTTGACCCAGAATGTTGAAACTTCATAGGATGATTGAACATGCAGAGTAGATGACCCCTATTGATTTTGGGGTCAGTCTATTAAAGGTCAAGGTCACAGTGGCCTGTTCATGTAAAATCATTTTTTTGGAAATAACTCGAGAACCACTTGACCTACAATGTTGAAACTTAATAGGATGATTGGACATGCAGAGTAGATGACCCCTACTTATTTTGAGGTCACTTGATCAAAGGTCAAGGTCACAGGAGCCTGAACAGTGACTTGAGAACCACTAGGCCAAGAGTGTTGAAATTTAGCGGGATGACTGGACATGCCAAGTAGATGATCCCTATTGCAGCCAACCATCAGTGTCTCTTTGACTTTCGCTCCTGACCCCTATTAACTTCTTGCCTATAGGACTTTGCATTGGGGGAGACATGCGCTTTTTTACAAAAGCATTTTCTAGTTTTATGTTATAAAAAGGATGCACACTCTATACAAGTTTGAAATCTCAGGCATCTCTTACATCATTGAAAAAGATATTATATGCATGAACATGTCTTATTGTTGGAACTACTATTATCTGTTTAAAATTTGTCCCTGAGGAATGTTAAGCGTGTCAAAAGTTTTTTGAAAAAATTCTTACATTTGTCCATATTCTTACGTGTTTCTGTTTGGTCCGTCACCAAAACAATATTTCAATTGAATTTCTGTAAATTAGCATTGTGTTGTGAATAACTGTAAATTTGTGTTTAGTGCTAACAGTGCACCTCCTTAAATATTGCCTTTAGCTATTAAATCTCTGCATAGAATATGTTGTTAATTGACTAGAAAAACTTTTGTCTGTTTTTTTCTTTTTTCTTTGTTCTTTTTTTTCTTTATCAGTGAAATAGCCATTTTGATAAGAGTTGTAAAAGTAGTAATACATAGTGTCAATTTTATTGTTGCAGGTCAGTCAGCTAGAGGACACTGTTGAAAACCTCCAGACGGTGAGATTTTTTTTTGTAATAATGATGATAATAATAATAGTACAATTATTTAATGGGGAAAGTATATTGGCACAGTGTTAGGCAAATCTTGTTGCAGTCTCAAAATATATGCAAATATGTCCATTAAAAAATGGCAACTTGTAAAAATTTGAAATAAAATGAATGAGATGACAGGTTTAAGCACACTTGGTTTACAGAACACAGTTGTGATTAAATACCCATATAGCCCTTCAAAGGGGATGCATGTTATTATATATATGAAGTTTTCCTTTGACATTATTGGAGGTATTTTATAATGTAGGACTAATGATCCCATAAGCCACTTCCAGACACTTGCCCTAAATTAACCACAAACTAGCCAGATTTTATTTTTGGCCTATATATAGATCTTTTTCTTTTATAGTAGATGTCATGTACAAATGATGTCTCCTCAGAAAAGTCCCTTTAAATACTGGTACAGCAATTTTCACCAAAAAATGGCAACATTAGATGCTTTATTTCCCTTTTACCAAAGTTTCAAGGTAGTAATTCCAAGGTATTACTACCTAAAATGACTGGCACAGGCCGCTTCTGATCTTAGTGAGACAAAACAAGATGGTACTATTTATTTTTTTAGTTATTGACTACCAACGAGTGCAGCAGTAATCCATGTAGAAATGGTGGAACTTGTGTGGACACATACAATGGCTTCTTCTGCAGATGTACAGATGCTTTCCAGGTTAGTAAAGTTATATCTCTTCTGTGCAGCTGTTTTCACGAATTTTAACATCTTGGGTCATTATCGCCACTTTCCAGCTTAATAGAGGAAGACTTGTATATGGAGTGTAGGATTTATCATAAAGTGTTTGTGGAGGCTCTCTAATAATCCAATATTGAGAAATTTCCTTTAGAATGTACCTAACACGTTGAAACTTGGTATCTGAAATTCCAAGTGCTTGAGTGTTTTACTTCATGACAGGAAATTTGACTTAAAATGATAAGTTGTGAATGTAATTTCAAGACGGGACTTGAAAATGTCTTTGATATAGCCAGAATTCTGAGATAATTGAGTTTGAGATATCCAGTTTCAACTGCAGTGATATGTTTCAAAATTAGACATCAAAAAAGCAACTGAGCCGCACTATGAGAAAACCAACATAGTGCATTTGCAACCAGCAGAGATCCAGACCAGCCTGCACGTACGCGCAGTCTGGTCAGGATCCATGCTGTTTGCTAATGGTTTTTTTAATTGCAATAGGCTTTGAAAGTGAACAGCATGGTCCACATCCACGTAGTCTGGTCAGGATCCATGCTGGTCGCAAATGCACTATGTTGGGTTTCTCATGGTGCAGCTGAATGGATACTGCCTCTGTATTTGTGCCATGTTGTTTGGGTGGGGATAATCTATGTTTCTTTTTTTTTATCTTTCTGTAACACAGGGTCCAAACTGTGATGATGATGTGAATGAATGTTCAATTTACGTTGGGACTGACTTGGGTTGTCAGAATGGTGCAACTTGCATTAATACTGTTGGAAGCTTTACGTATGTATATAACCCTACAATACTAATATCTGTGAGGCTTACATGTATCTTACAATGCAGCTGAGAATAAGAAGATTGACCATCTTTAACTTTTAGCCTGCTGGTGGCAAGTGATTCCGCCTTTGCAGGCTGATCATGGTCTTCAATGTTCACTATTCTGTCAGTTAAATTTTCAGTGAACATCCCTTTGAATAACAAGTGGTACTACCTAAATTGGATGATGAACCAATCCATTTTAAAAAATTTAGCAGGGTAAAGGTTAAAACATCATTGCTACTGCATATAGGCATTTTTCCCCAATGTAATCCATTTCCTGAAGAGTTGCACTGACCTCAAAGACTTGCCTTGTTTAAATGTCTGAGTCCAGTTGGAGCTGCTTGTTAATGTGTCAGGATAACATGAACTAAATATGCACTTTACTGAAGGTTATCTATGGAATGCTTGACTTACGTTGCTAGGTCAAAATGTTCAGTGTTCATACAGCCTCTGTCAACAGACATTTATTTATTTTGCACAACAATAGTTTTTAATGAAAGAAAATTAAAGATAAACTGTCAGTATATGTAATGAAACATGATTGAAAACTGTTGTCCAGACTCAACCAAATATTAATAAAAATGTGGAGGTTGACAGTAAAATCAACATCACAGGCAAGTTTTGCAATAATTTGACAATTCCAAAGTAAATTTATTTATGCAGTACTCTAAAGTAATTTTATTTTGTGGGCATAGAACTTTGTAATTTTGGCCAAAATGGCACTTTTGTAAGAGTTTGAAAAGTGTGGATGTCAACTTTTGAACATAAAATAAGTGGTAATTGTAGGTTGTTTTTTTTTAAACTTTTATTCTATAAATTGTCTTAATCACAGAATCTGCAAGAGTTCAGCATGATATATACAGAATTTTGGGGACTTAAAAATATGGCTTCTTAAGACATACAGTCAAATTTCGTTAACTCAAACTCAGCGGGACCACAAAATTTTGTCGAACAATATAGATTATTTAGGGATTTTACTGGGAAATGAGGATGTGTAAGAGCGAAGGGTGGAGTTCAATTTATCCTAGTTCGAGCGAATAAAGTTTGACTTTATCTGCTTCATAAAGGTGGCCACAAGTATAATCTTGACAGTATATGGAATATGTAACTTTTTGTATCTATAGATGTCAGTGTACAGCCAACTGGCATGGTGTACGATGTACAGAGAGCCATGATGATTGCACAGGAGCATCATCGGCAGAACTTTGTGGCCATGGTACATGTGTGAACACACCTAGAGTACAGCCTGGACAGGTAATATTACAGTCAATCTGCAGTAAGCAGCCAGCCAAAGGAGTGAAACAGTCTGGCTTTTTAAGGCAGGTGGCTGAGTAAGACAGGTTGAAACTAGCACAGAAAGTCAGATCAGGAAGTCAGCTGACTGGCTGCTTAAGACAAGTTGAAATTAGAACAAATGTCAATGTTGGAAATAAGCAGACAAGTGGTTGTTTAATACATGTGACCCCTAAAGCAGGTTCAGCTGCACATATATTTGTGTTTGAAAGATTTTAACTTCTTTAAGATTGATTTTAGTTTTGAATCACTTTTGATTTTAAAGTTGATTCCTGGAAAATTCAGAACTTGTGCCCATATTGTGAGGTGCAAGAGTTCAGAGTAGCACCCAATCCCAGGGGTAGTAGATACATCTCACATATACACTGTACCACTATTCTTGTGTTTTCAAAGGCTATTTATTTTGAAAATGTTGAAAAGAACTACACTTGCTTGTATTAGAGATGTAAGCATAATTCCTTTACATAAGTAACTTTTAACTATGTCATCTCGATTAAAATTGACCTTCCCCAGGGGTCAGACTCATGACATCTAGATAGGTTGAGCTGTCTTTTCCCATTCAGAGCTGCCTAGCTTGGCTTTAAATGTTAGCTAATCTAATTTTACAATGATATTTTTCTTGTAGCCAAAGTATACCTGTATATGTGACGATGGATGGACAAACTCTGGCTCGGACCCAGCCTGTGTGGCAGATGTGAATGAATGTACAGCCAACAGACCACCTTGCTCAGCTAACCCACCAGTGCCCTGTATAAACCTGCCGGGATCTTTCACCTGTGGCTCATGCCCAGCAGGTAATAGGCATATCCTCAAAAGTTTGTGTGAAGTGTACAACATATCTTAGGCCCAGGATCTTAACAAATATCAAAGGATTTAAAGGATGTTTGTGGATTTTTCAGGAACTGCCAAGAAAGACTATTGATTGCTTTTCAAAATGTGCAATTTTGTCAAAGTCTGTTTCAAAAGATAACTTTATAAGAATATTTAAAAATCCCTCTGATACCACCAAGATCATTCATATTGTATTTTAACATAAAATTATCACCTAATTTCAAAAACTGAATAAATGCATCTTTGTTTCAATGCACTTATCTACTTCTAGGCATTGATGTATCAGTTTATTATGTGAACATATGTATAGGTGCTACTCACAGTATACAGTAAAACTTGGTTCACTCGAACTCGGATAATTCAAACACCACAGTTGGATCAAACTCATCGTCAGGTGTCGGGAAAATCCCTATATAATCACTTTTGTTCGATGTCTCGAACACTTGAACATACAGTCAAACTTGTGCTAGCAACCACCCGTGAATAGCGACCACCTGTCGGCAACGACCTGTCTCTGGTCCCCCCGTAGGAAAATGCTCATAAAAAGGCCGTGAATAACGACCACCTGGCGACTGAGACCAGCGACCGGCCTTATTCATTCCCAAGGGTCATATTTGCCCCCCAATAATGGCCAAGCTAGACCGTTCCGGCATGAAAATATTTGAAATCCGCCGAATTTTCATGACTTGTATTATAGCAAACATAATAATTACTGCTTGATTGGAAATTTTCTAGTTTGCACCGGCCGAATTAATACATAGAGCATAAAGAAAGCAGGAAGCTGTAAAAATACTTTTTATCAGCATGATAATGGCTAACTGAGAAGTGACCATTCTCCCCAAATAAAGACCACCTGTGAACAAAGACCACTTTTACTTTTTCCGAAGAGTGGTCTTTGTACACAGGTTTGACTGTATTCTGCTAGTCCCGTCGAGTTCTAGCAACTGAAGTTTGACTTTACATTTATTTGTTTCTATTAACTTTAACATCATAATATTGTAAAAGGTACTAGTAATAGGTGGATGGCTATCTGACCCTTTTCAAACCAGTTATGGGGATTATTTTAAAACAGGGTAAGGTTTCCTACGGGGCCTTAAACCTGGTTTTTTTCTTAATCATGTTTTATTAGTTTCCTTGACAGTTGGCTTGAAATTTGTTACAGGCTACAGTGGAAATGGTTTTGTATGTACAGACATTAACGAGTGTGCTGTGAGCAATGGAGGATGCTCTATGTCCCCTATGGTACAGTGCACTAATACATTAGGGTCTCGTACTTGTGGACCTTGTCCTGCAGGTATAAAACTTCACTTGTATAAATTTATAAAATCTTGGTTGTTTGTTTGATGTAGGATTAGTGCCATTTTTAGCAGTTTTTTATGTTTTATTGCAGACGGTTAATCTACCAAATGTACCTGTATTACCAAAAAATTTATTCTCTACAAATTTTGGACAACTTCATTGATTTTCTTCCCATAGATTTTAACATCAGAACAATTTCCTGGCCCAGGGAAAAAAGTATGTGGCTTTTATATTGGTTGTTGTGATCCACCTTCTGAACTCAACATGTAGTCAGTAGTAGTCAGCAGCATTAGTTGCACTGTAGAGTTACAGACCTTGTAATTTTGACATGCACATTGTTTTATGACTAGGTTACCAAGGAGATGGAGTGTCCTGTAACTGGGTCGGTGTTTGCCAGGACAATAATGGTGGCTGTCACCCTCAGGCTGCTTGTACTGAAAGCCCAGGTAAGGAGAGCTGAATTTGTTTGTCTTTAAATTGTAAATTTTCAAGCTAAAATGAAAAGAATTTGACACTCAACACGGTGAAGTTTTGTAAGAAATTTTATTTATGCTTCTGCCTTAGTCTTCTTGTTTGTAACCTAAACATAGATTTTTGTATTTTGCATTTGTTTTTAGCTACAATTGAGAGTGCATGGTCATCATGGTAACCAGGGTTAAGCATTTAAGCAGCATTTGACCTGTAATATTTCATTGCGCCCAAGAGATAAATCACTAAATATGAGAAAGTTAGAAATGAAATTTTATAGGCTACCAGAGTAAGAGTAATAGATATTTTGATTTTTTTTTTGAAGAAAGGCATCTTTGACTTGAAGGTAAAGTTATGTAAAGGGAAAAGAAAAGATTTCAGCTTGTGTTCTACTGAACGAACAGTATTTTTGCACAGGATACATGATTTGTCTTGTACCTATTGAATCATTCTACAAAATTGCCTTTCCAGCCATACTTCAGCCATATATAGTAGTTACCTTCTGAACTGTTTGACATTTTACAATTCGTCCGGCAGAATATTTTGTTGGTATTTGTTTTGATTTTTTTATAGGGTTTGAGGGTCGCACCTGCACATGTGCCCCAGGCTATGTTGGTAATGGTATTGGGGCTTCGGGCTGTGTCTCACAGGGACCTGTGACTGGACCTTGTGGCAGCACACCATGTATGAACGGTGCAGCATGTCAGGTAATTGTCTTTTCTAACTATTAAATAAAAGTAAAGTGTTTGTTTATTGTAGTGTCACCCCTACTGAAAGGGCCAGCCGTGTTGGCTTATGAGACACCTACATACATTGAACTGCATTACTTCCTGATTCCTGTTTTTAGCTCACCTGTCACATAGTGACAAGGTGAGCTTTTGTGATGACCCTTCGTCCGTTGTCCGTCGTCAGTCGTCAGTCTGTGCGTGCGTCCATCTGTCCGTCAACATAGTGGTTTCATTTATGATTTTATTTTAACCAAACTTGCACACAACTTGTATCACCATAAGATCACGGTTCCTGTCTTGAACTGGCCAGATCCCATTATGGGTTCTAGAGTTATGGTCCCTGAAAGGGCCAAAATTAGCTATTTTGACCTTGTCTGCACAATAGCAGCTTTGTTTATGACTTGATTTTTACCAAACTGGCACACAACTTGTATCACCATAAGATCTTGGTTTCTTTCTCGAACTGGCCCGATTCCATCATGGGTTCCAGAGTTATGGCCCCTTAAAGGTCCAAAATTGGCTATTTTGGCTTTTGCAGCTAGAGACTTCATTTATGGTTTTATTTGTTACAAACTTCTAAAATATCTTCAACAACAATAAATCTTGGATTCCATGACAAATCAGATCCAATCATAGGTTCCAGAGTTATTTTATATCTGATTACCTCCCCTGATTGTAATCAAAATGGATTTATATCAGTAAGTACTTACAGGACTTATTTGAAATTTCATTTTTGTTATTAGTTGGACTGAGACAATCAGGGTAGATAACTATGGACTGATTTTATGTCAAATTACCTCCCTGTATTTCAAATTAGAATTGTTATATCTCCGTAACTAATGAAGATACTGATCTGAAATTTCATTTATGTCAACAGATTTATTTGGCAGATCCTTCTTTTGTCCACCTACAATATTTATTTTTTTTTAATTACTTCCCTTTTACGTTACTATAAATAGCTTATTTTTAGTAACTTTTTTATTATTGGCCGTAGGGAAAACACGAGACCAGTTTTCTGTGGTACAACATGGACGGTACCTCCAATTTTTAGGTATATTTTTAACATATCTATACCTTGTACGTTTTTTTTTTCTTTTTGGTTAAATTTCTTCCCTTTGTTGTTCCTGTCCTTTGGACTTAGATATTTTTAGGACCTTCTTGTCCTCAAGTGCAATGATAACAGGTGAGCGATATAGGGCCATCATGGCCCTCTTGTTTAATGCCAGGCACCAAACAGACAGTCAGTAACCATTATTTAACTAGCTGCCGGCTCATCTACCAGTCTCTCTTCAGTAACAGGCGCCGCCTCTGACAAAGCTCAAACCTTCCTCCTTCAAATTGTGGGACAAGTGCCTTATTCATTAGGCCACTGCAATGCTGTTATTTTGGTATTGGAGTAGCTGGTGTCAGTGTCAGCTAGTCTTCGAAGTTGGGAAATCTCTTAACCTTTAGCCTGCTAAATTTCTAAAATGGACTGGTCCATCATTCAATTTGGGCAGTACCATTTATTATTTGAAGGGGTGTTCACTGACAATTTACTGACTGAATAGCGAACAGTGCAGACCATGATCATACTGCATAGATGTGCAGGCTGATCTTGGTCTGCACTGGTCGCAAAGGCAGAATCACTTGCCACCAGTAGACTAAAGGTTAAATATCTAACAGTATAGTAAAAGTTAAACTATCAATGGCCTAGTTGTTTAAGTCAAGTCCATAGGACCATCAACTTACAATTTTAACTAAGTGCAAATTTCTCAGTTCTGAATGAAAAATTCTGATAAATAAAGGCCACTTTTTAGTCCCCGAACTGTTGTATTAATAATGCAGATTTGACTGTCGACCAGCTGTTATTAGAGTTGCCAATAATGAAGGATATTTGACAGTTGTTTGAAAAAGTAATTTTACCTCTTTCAGAATGTAAACGACAACGGTTATCGATGTGTGTGCCAGGCGGGATACACTGATCAGAACTGTCAGACAAATATCAACGAATGTGCATCAAATCCATGTCAGAATGGAGGCTCGTGTACAGACAGGGTTAACGGCTATGTTTGTCAGTGTACTGAATCATACACTGGCAGTAACTGTGAGGTTGAACAACAGGGTAAGTTTTTAATGCCTTTTGCTCATTATAGTGTCAAGAAATTTAAATGTCCTTAACCACACAGTGTTTGATGTAAAAATGTAGGGAATTTCCTATGGAAAATGTTCCTCAAAAAGTACATGTAATGAAATTCATAATTGAGCCGTGCCATGAGAAAACCAACATAGTGGGTTTGCAACCAGCATGGATCCAGACCAGCCTGTGCATCCGCGCAGTCTGGTCAGGATCCATGCTGTTCGCTGTTAGTTTCTCTAATTCCATTAGGCTTTTCAGTATACATAGTGGGTTTGCGGCCAGCATGGATCCAGACTAGCCTGCGCATCTGCGCAGTCTGGTCAGGATCCATGCTGTTTGCTTTCAAAGCCTATTGCAATTAGAGAAACTGTTAGTGAGCAGCATGGATCCTGACCAGACTGCGTGGAATGCGACCAGCATGGATCCAGAGCAGCCTGCGCATCTGCGCAATCTGGTCAGGATCCATGCTGTTCGCAAAGCCACTATGTTGGTTTTCCCATGGCACACCTCATTTATTATTTGTTTTATTTTCACAAGGGAAAATTAGCATCAGCTGGCTTAGCCAAAATCTAAACTATGACTTCGCAGATGCGCAGGCTGGTCTGGATCCGTGCTGGTTGCAAAGCCACTATGTTGGTTTTCCCATGGCACGCCTCATTTATTATTTGTTTTATTTTCACAAGGGAAAATTAGCATCAGCTGGCTTAGCCAAAATCTAAACTATGAAAGATATATTGTAGACCAAGATTGAAATCGCTGACCATTTTTAACATTTTCAGTATGCGGTGGATATTTGACGGGGGAATCTGGAACATTCCGGTTCCCAACAGTCCCCGGTTCTCAGTACCCACATGATGTTAGTTGTGCATGGAGAATAACAACTACTTATGGGAAGGTACAGTATTGTACAAGGACTGTGAAATCATTAATATCTATTGTGGGACTGTTCTTGTGGATTTTGTGTTGGAGGCCCGTCCATGAAATTTAATCCCAACGTACAAGTAAAATTTACATTCATTATATGGTCAAAAATTCAAATCTTTAAATTCTTATCTCCAGGAGATAACCGTTTAAACCCAAACAATGAAATTTCATGACCTTAAAATTATATGATTTCACAGTATAAGACCATCATTAAAAAGGACAGGAATACTTACATTGATGACTTTGACTATGTTTACTTTCTGTCGAGGATAAAAAGCAATAAAGTGAAACAATAAAATGTGATATCCATATCTTATTTAAACATGTTACCAGAAGGAGACTTATAACCAATATAATATAAGAGAGAGTATGATTTATACATCAGTAACAGAAGGTATATTTTGTCATAATATTTTCCAGATTGTGAGGGTAACCTTCCCACAATTCAACATTGAGCCTCATCCGAACTGTAACTACGACTTCCTGCAGATAAATGATGGACCAACTGCCGCTTCTTATGCGATAGGTAGATACTGCGGAGATGCTGCACCAAACAACGGTCAGCCAATCAACAGTACCCATCATCAGATGTATTTCTGGTTCCGATCAGACGTATCTGTTGCTAGTGATGGATTTACTGTGCAATGGACCTCAGCTCTGCCAGGTGTGTTCTGGGAAAAAAATATCTACTCTTCTGTTATAGTCAAACTTCATTCACTCGAACTTGGATAATTTGTACACCGCCCTTTGCTCGAACTCCCCGTTGAGTCCTGCAAAATATCTGTACAATGTATCTTTTTCAATGGCTTGAGCTACAAATGACTGGAAGTTATTTTGCTTGTGTCAAGTTGAAGGGAATGAAGTTTGACTGTATTTGATTATCTGTGTCCCTAAATCTATTAGGGTAATTCTTTGCTGGTTTATGATACATTGGAAAAATGAAATAAATAAAAAATGAATAGAATATTTACATATATTACAACAGTCTTTATGGCTGTTAAGGTGGTTAGGATTTCGACTTTAGATCATTGGCTCCTGCTAGTGAAGAAGCTATCTCTAGAAGGTACTGGATCTGCCCAGGTTCTGTCAAGTGCCTGAAATAATGTCCGAGACACTGTGTGTTAGGGGAAAGAGGGGCCTCCTAGTATTTCCCTTCACCGTTAAAGCTGGAAAGTTTGACACTTTATCATATAACTTGCGATAGTGTGACTTAAATCAAACAAAACAAAGAAATATACAGGCTATATATCGCAAAATTTTGACATTCGTTTCAGTTTGTGGTGGTAACTTGGCCGGGGCAGATCACGGTGAGATCTCCAGTCCCGGTTATCCTGGCAACTACCCTCATGATAGAGACTGTGTTTGGACCATCACTGTGTCGCCTGGCAATAACATTATGTTTACATTTGCCACTTTAGACCTTGAAGTACATCCAGACTGCAACTATGACTACCTAGAGGTAAGAACTTTTAATTCTAGGATACATTAAGGTAGATTTTTTATGACAGAAATAATGATAGTGTTATACCCCTTATATCTTGGAATTTTTACCTCACCTGAACCAAAGGTTCATAGTGAGCTGTAAGTATAGGTGGATGGTCCAACATTTATCGTCCATTGTCCTCAATTTACATAAACATCTTCTTTTCTGAAAATGCCAATCTGAATTACCCCAAACTTGGTCAGTAGCATCCTGACAAAGTCCACTCGAATATTTTAAAAAGGTTCCAATTGACACCTTTTAAGGGCCGCTAGAGCTAAAAATAGAAATACATTTGAACGATTTCTTCTCTTGAAGTGCATGAATGATTGCCTGTAACATCAGTTTAAGAACTTCTCTTCCTTTTGTTCAAACGCGGAAATTTATCCCCTTCTTGGGGCCACTGGCTCATAATAAATAAAGTCTAGAGGGGGACCAGATGGCTGCCACCACCATAAAAAGCTAGAAAGTCACTGTATGATCTATCTTTGTTTGTTGTGACTTTAAACCTAACATGTAGACAAACAAATAGAAATACTATTAAAAGGGTGAATGGCGTTAAAGAAATATGAAGCAAACCAGTAAAGTAAATGCTGTTGAAATACTGCAGAATCCACCACAAACAGATACATCAGTCTGCCAAAAAATTATAGATAATTATTTTGCATATTTTTTACCAGATTCGTGATGGAGGTCTAGATTCAAGTCCGGTTTTAAGAAGATACTGCAACACGTCATCTCCAGCACCTCTATCAACTACAGGACCAACTGCTTGGGTTAAATTCCATTCTGACTCGAGTGTAAACACAGGAAATGGATTCCATATTACATACGCAGCTGTTGCAGGTAAACATCGTGTTACGAACTTCAACTTGTTTTAAAATTAGGGGCTTAGAATGTGTTTTCTATATAAGTGGAAAAGTTTGCGAGATGGAAATAGATGTAAAGAATTCCATACAGTATGTAGTGTTAAAATTGTGCAGATATAAAAAGTAATTATTTGACTTACTGAAGTTTTCTATAGTACTGTAATTATCAAATTATTTTAGCCTATTCAAAAATAGGAGTGTACATTAAGAAGGGACAGCACCCAGGGGTTACAAATCTGACCATTCTACCATGTGCTTTACTGTCTGTTGTTTAAAAAAGTACCATGAAAAAGGTAGAACGTTTTTTCCCTAGTTGACAAGTTTACGAGATCTATACTAAATTTTTGCAACAACTTCTGTCAAATGTACAAACTTTGGTCTTCCAGTCATTATTCCTCCACAGAGGTTTCACTGTATCCATTTACGAGCGATGAAATCTATTCAGCCTTCCGTGTTAAAATTTCAGCCTTGTTAATGGTAAATGTTTATGGTGCAACCTCATAAGAGCAGACTCCTGTAGAAAGACTGAAATGTGTTTGTTGTACAAAGGTTACTGCTCTATAGAGGTTATTTCACCAAGAACTTTATATAAAAGAGAGAGATATTATCTGTCATTGTAGAGCAGTGGCCACTGTTTAGAGATGTCAGTATACAGAGGCTATGCTTACTTTGAAAGCAAATAATTTTGTGGGCTCAGAATTTCACGTTTTCTGTCAAAATGGCTAATATTCTGTATGGTATAAATTCATGGATTTCAACTTATAAACATAAATTGAACAGGATTTTTACTTGTTTGTTAGGATCTAATTTTGGGAATTGACGACCTCAAAATCCACAGAACATAGATGTCTACGAATATTAAGGTTTTTTAAGTATGTTCTTTATTTCTGAACATTTTTTTCAACAGCTGATGCTGGTTGTGGAGGAACATTCACAGATGAGTCGGGCATATTGATATCACCTAACTATCCCAACCCATATAACCATGATGCTCAGTGTGTGTGGATTGTACGGGTGAACGAAAGAGACACGATCTCCCTCACGTTCACCAATATGGACCTGGAGGGACATGCTGATTGTCAGTATGACTATATTGAGGTATTATTACTACTTTGTTTTGTGAGATGTCATGTAAAAAGGACAGTGTTTTCCTGAATGAGGACTAGAAAGATGTTTCCTTAAGTCAGAACATCAAAATTTAACTACATGTGTACTATTTTTGGAGTCTATGTTTTTTGCCTTTTTGCAAAATTCATACATTTTGGTTATTTACCTTACCAAAAAGATTATAATTCAAACTTTTCTAAACACAGTCATTTTTGAGAAATTTATGCTGATGCATACTGTATATCCTGGCTCATTTACCTGTCAGATTGATCATCAAATGTTAATTTTCTATCAGATTGATTGTCAGATGTTATTTTACTATTAGATGGATCATCAGGTGTTATTTTCTTGTCAAATTTATCACCAGTTATTATTTCCTGTCAGATTGATCATCAGTTGTTATTTGCCAAAGAGTGATCATAAGATGTTATTTGCCTGTCAGATTGATTATTGGATGTTATTTCAATGTCAGATAATAAAATTATTGATAATTGGATATTATGTTACTGTCAGATTGATCATTGGATGTTATTTTACTGTCAAATTGATAATTGGATGTTATTTTACTGTCAAATTGATAATTGGATATTATGTTACTGTCAGATTGATCATTGGATGTTACTTTACTGTCAAATTGGTAATTGGAGGTTATTTAACTGTCAGATTGATAATTGGATATTATTTTACTGTAAGATTGGTCATTGGATGTTATTTTACTGTCAAATTGATAATTGGATATTATTTTACTGTCAGATTGATCATTGCATGTTATTTTACTGTCAAATTGATAATTGGACACTATTTGAATTACTGCGATTTTCTGTGACTTTGATAAGCTTTGTTCTTGAAATTAAAACAGATAAGTAAAATTCTGTAATTTTTACATCATTTGTAGGTGAGAGATGGAAGTAACCAGAATGCGCCACTGATGGGACGTTACTGTGGTGATGCTATGCCAGTTCCTTTAACAACTACTCAGAATGTTCTGTATGTGAGATTTGTATCTGATGCTTCAGTGACCAGGGCTGGTTTCAGAGCTACGTGGCAAGTCTGTAAGTGAAATATGTATTTTTATGCCCCCACTTTTGGCGGGGGGGGCGCCGCATATAGATTTGCCCTTGTATGTCCTTCTGAGAATGTTGTGTTGCGCCTAGCGCCAAAAGTATTTGACGTAGAGTCACAAAACTTTACAGGAATGTTGGTCAGCATGTGTAGTTGTGCACCTGGGGTTTCGCGTCCGGATTCATTCAGTTGTGTAGGAGTTATGGCCCCTGATTTATTTAAAAATTGGTCATTTTAATGTTGTGTCGCGCGTAGATCCAAAAGTATTTGACCTAGAGACACCAAAGTTTACAGGAATGTTGGTCAGCATGTGCAGGTATCCTTTGTCATGTAGTGGGGGCATCTGTGTCCCATGGACACATTTCTAGTTTATATATACTCTGGAGGCCTCCCTTGGCATGTGATTATGATCCTGAACACTAAAACACTTGTCCCTAATCGCTGTTGATTCAAAGGCAGGAATGTCACCATGTTTTCAATCGTGTTAGTATGATGTTAAGCCCATTGACAACAAAAAACGGAATCACTTTTATATCATCTCTGGGTTTGAGCCCTGCTCAGATCATAATTCAAGGAAGCCATTTTTTGTGAAGTTTTAGGGTTCTGTCTAGATGCTGCCAGTGTGCCTGTAAAAAGATTTACATGGTTTTCAAATATCATCCATCCCAGTATTGATATGTCACTACTATCTCAAAGTATTTATCATTACAGTAATTTCCTTCAAATATACTTTTTGGGTTACTCAGTAATATTGGTGAGTTTAGCTTGTACATGTGCTTCTGTAGGTTATTTTTTGGCACAAGTTATAAGACGTCCAACCTGACAATGTCTATAATTGCAAATCATAAAGTAGCAACTACAGTTGAAACTCAATGTTTCGAACTCACTATGTCAAAATTGCCCCTATCTTGAAGAAATTTTCAAGGCCCAAGTGCACAAAATCTCCTTTTAAGTTGAATTCTGTTTTGTTGAAATAAAATGCTGGATCCCATGGAATTTGAGATACCAAGTTTCAACTGTATATGACTTGTACTACTTGCAAGGTGTAAGTCACACAGACTTTGCCTTAAATTGCACTTTTCTTGTTCAACTGTCTCCTTGGATATTGAAATGAAATGGATCTCAGTGCATTATAACTTCATATATTCCAGTTGGAACTGTTTTTCAAAGAACAGGAATTGAATTAATCTGTAACTGCCCCCCCCCCCCCCCCAAAAAAAAAAAAAAAAAAAAAAAAAAAAAAAACATTGTATTAACTGTCAGCTAACAGAAATGTTATTTAATCTTTTCATGTTTGGTTTTGTCAAGGTTGTTTAACTCTTATGCTACTATAATGACCAGAAAAAAGTTGTCTCCCATCTGTGAAAGAACTCAAGAAAGTATAAGAAACTTGTGAAACAAAAAGATAAAGAAAAACATTATTAGCTCACAAAAACCATAGGCTCATATCAGGGTTAACTATTGATAAGGATAAGTTACCTTGTATATGGCATCAAAATTTATTTTTAGACATACTTTCATGGATTTTCACAGAATTTGGACTGAAGCATTCTTGTGTGGTAGACCTTTTTAAAATCTTTTTTTCTAGATTGTTTTGCTGCATTTTACACAGGGGCCTACAAGAGCTATTAATAGAAAAATAATGTTGAAATGATTTCTTCTTATCAATAGTTTAATGAATATTTTTGTACTCAAAGGGCGGAGTTACCTGTATAGATGTCAGGTCCAAAAATAGCTTCAGCATCGCCATTCTATCGATTTAAAAAAAGGCGAAAGGGCAATTTGATCTGCAAACAGTAGTAAGCTTTCTTCAGAGCCTAGCTGAAATACATTTTAAATACTAAACTAAGTACAATTGAGGATTTCATTCATGTGACAGAGGCAAAATAAATGATAAGAAATGTGTGTGTGCGTGTGTGGAGTAATGGGTGGTGGGGGTGGGGGGTGGTGGGTGGTTGTTGGGACAGGAGGATGGGGCAGGGGGTGGGGGGACGGAGATGTGGCAGGGTAGGTTCAGACATGTGGTGTTTTATGGACAATACTTGCATTTTCTACTTCAGTCTACACATTATGAGTGATCTCATCATGTTTTCTGAAGTGCCTTTTTGCTGTTATTTTAATATATATTTAACCTTACCTGTAGCTTTGAAAAATTTAGTTAATTTAAGTTATGTAGACAGGTAATTCATACAGTAATTTGAATACTTCTGGTGTTTTTCATTCAGCCTGTGGAGGAATCTTCACATCGCCAACTGGAATAATCCGTTCACCATATTTCCCCGATGCGTATCCTAGCAACAGACAGTGTGAATATTTCATCAATCAATCTCCCGGAAATAGGGTGACCTTGACCTTCACAACATTTGATATTGAGGGTGGACTGTCTGGGGGAGACTGTGCATATGATTTTCTTGAGGTAAGTTTACAGACTAATTTTTTAGTAGATCTCCGGCAGTTGCAATGGTCCCTCTAAAAGCATATGAAATAGTGTCTCAAGAATTACCCCAAACAAAAAGATACTTCTAATTAACTGTGTCTAAATACCTTAAAAAGGATTCAAAAAACGCTGTTTCGGTGTTAGTTAATATGTTCCTTGTGTTCTATTTAAACAGTCAAAATATGGTTTTGTAATGGAACTCATAATGGAACATGTTCTGTTAAATGGAACATATTTCTGAACCAAGTTACTGGAAAATTGGCAAAAGACCCAAGTCTTTGGGGTCTGGTGATATGAGTTATCAATCCTAATAAAAGTAGCTTTTGGATGAATTATGTCTAAACACTGTTTTTCCAAGTGGATTGGTAGTGTCAATGTCAGTTTGCACATCAGGTCAAGGTCACAGATTATTACAGTCAAACAAATGTGTTTTATACCAAAATTTAAAAATGTTGTTTTGGAGTTCTGTATATCAAAGATGTGATTTTGAGATTGAACCAAACTACAAAACCAGTTACTCTGAAATCATTTAACCTTTAGCCTTCTGGTGGCAAGTGATTCTGCCTTTGCGACCACTGCAGACCAAGATCAGCCTGCACGTCTGTGCAAGCTTATCTTGGTCTTCTCTGTTTGCTATTCAGTCAGTAAATTGTCAGTGAACACCCCATTCGAATAATAAATGGTACTGCCCAAATCGAATGATGGACCAGCCCATTGTAGAAATTTAGAAGGGTAAAGGTTAATTTCACTGGCATAAAATTTAATGGTTTTGGCCAAAATGGCTATTTCATGAGATATTGATTCATGGATTTCAAATTTTGTGTATAGAATTAGTGTGTATTTTACTTGATCATTGTGATTTAAATTTGTGGATTCATTTAACCATGAAATCCTCAAAAATTAGTCCCAATCAAATATAAAAGATTACATACTATTGCCAACAGAGGGTCCAAGGTAAGATATGCATTTCACAAACAGACATTGTTTTTTTTTATATACTCTTGATTAATTTGTTGTTTGCATTTTCCCATTCTTTTTTTCTTCTCAAAAATAAACTTTTGTAGCATACATTTGTACATAGTATTTACTGGTAGTATGGCCAGTCTTGATATGATTGTCTGTTCGAACTAAATGGAGCTGTAAGAGGTGAGATATGCATTTACCAAAAGCACTGAGTGACAATTGAAGAACCATCCTGCTTTCCATCTTTCTATTAACAGTTTTGTAAAATTGTTAATAACTAAGTTCAACTACTGTAAAATACATGACATTTTAATTATTACCATTGTATTAGAAACGTCAAGAGGAGGACCAATGCACAGGCAGGTAGGGGGGATTTAGAGGGAGATGTTTTCTTTTCTGTCTTATTTTTAGCTCATCAGAGCACGAAGTGCTCAGGGTGAACTATTGTGACTGGTCATTGTTGTCTGGCGGGTCCTCTGTGGCCAAGTGGTTAAGGTCGCTGACTTCAAATCACTTGCCCCTCATCGATGTTGGTTCGAGCCTCACTCGGGGCGTTGAATTCTTCATGTGAGGAAGCCATCCAGCTGGCTTACTGAAGGTCGGTGGTTCTACCCAGGTGCCCGCTTGTGATGAAATAATGCACAGAGGGGCACCTGGGGTCTTCCTCCACCATTAAAGCTGGAAAGTTGCCATATGACCTATCATGTGTCGGTGCGACGTTAAATCCAACAAAACAAAACAAACATTGTCATCTGGCATCTGGCGTACATCAACATTTGCCTTGTTAACACTCTAAAGGCAACATTTGTGACCCAATCTTTTTGAAACTTGGTCAGAATGTTTGTCTTGATGATCTTTGGTCAAGTTTGAAACTGGGTTATGTGGGGTCAGAAACTAGGTCAGTAAACCACATCAAAGGAAAATCTTGTTAACACTCTAGAATTCACAGTTTAAGTTTGAAACTCATGAGAATTGGTCAGAGTGTTTGTCTTTACGACCTCTAGGTCAAGTTTGGATCTGGATCATGTGGGGTCAAAACCAAGATTATTATGTACCATATTTACCCTTCTATTAGGGTAACAAATGACTGTTAAATTTGCCATGCCAGTAGTGTATGTACCATATTTACCCTTCTATAAGGGTAACAAATGACTGTTAAATTTGCCATGCAAGTAGTCTATGTACCATGATTACCCTTCTATTAGGTAACAAATGACTGTTAAATTTGCCATGTCAGCAGTGTATGTACCATATTTACCCTTCTATAAGAGTAACAAATGACTGTTAAATTTGCCATGTCAGCAGTGTATGTACCATATTTACCCTTCTGTTAGGGTAACAAATGACTGTTAAATTTGCCATGTCAGCAGTGTATGTACCATATTTACCCTTCTATAAGGGTAGCGAATGACTGTTAAATTTGCCATGTCAGCAGTGTATGTACCATATTTACCCTTCTGTTAGGGTAACAAATGACTGTTAAATTTGCCATGCCAGTAGTGTATGTACCATATTTACCCTTCTATAAGAGTAACAAATGACTGTTAAATTTGCCATGCCAACAGTGTGTGTACCATATTTACCTTCCTAGAAGTGTAAGAAATGACTGTTAAATTTTCCATGCCAGCAGTGTATGTACCATATTTACCCTTCTATAAGGGTAGCAAATGACTGTTAAATTTGCCATGCAAGTAGTGTATGTACCATATTTACCCTTCTATAAGGGTAGCAAATGACTGTTAAATTTTCCATGCCAGCAGTGTATGTACAATATTTACCCTTCTATAAGGGTAGCGAATGACTGTTAAATTTGCCATGCAAGTAGTCTATGTACCATGATTACCCTTCTATTAGGTAACAAATGACTGTTAAATTTGCCATGCCAGTAGTGTATGTACCATATTTACCCTTCTATAAGGGTAACAAATGACTGTTAAATTTGCCATGCAAGTAGTCTATGTACCATGATTACCCTTCTATTAGGTAGCGAATGACTGTTAAATTTGCCATGCCAGCAGTGTATGTACCATATTTACCCTTCTGTTAGGGTAGCGAATGACTGTTAAATTTGTCATGCAAGTAGTGTATGTACCATATTTACCCTTCTATTAGGTAACAAATGACTGTTAAATTTGCCATGCCAGCAGTGTATGTACCATATTTACCCTTCTATTAGGTAACAAATGACTGTTAAATTTGCCATGCCAGCAGTGTATGTACCATATTTACCCTTCTGTTAGGGTAGCGAATGACTGTTAAATTTGCCATGCCAGTAGTGTATGTACCATATTTACCCTTCTATATAATGCAAGTAGTGTATGTACCATATTTACCCTTCTGTAAGGGTAACAGATGACTGTTAAATTTGCCATGCCAGTAGTGTATGCACCATATTTACCCTTCTATTAGGGTAACAAATGACTGTTAAATTTGCCAGTAGTGTATGTACCATATTTACCCTTCTGTTAGGGTAACAAATGACTGTTAAATTTGCCATGCAAGTAGTGTATGTACCATATTTACCCTTCTGTTAGGGTAACAAATGACTGTTAAATTTGCCATGCCAGTAGTGTATGCACCATATTTACCCTTCTATTAGGGTAACAAATGACTGTTAAATTTGCCAGTAGTGTATGTACCATATTTACCCTTCTGTTAGGGTAACAAATGACTGTTAAATTTGCCATGCCAGTAGTGTATGTACCATATTTACCCTTCTATAAGAGTAACAAATGACTGTTAAATTTGCCATGCCAGCAGTGTATGTACCATATTTACCCTTCTGTTAGGGTAACAAATGACTGTTAAATTTGCCATGCCAGTAGTGTATGTACCATATTTACCCTTCTATAAGAGTAACAAATGACTGTTAAATTTGCCATGTCAGCAGTGTATGTACCATATTTACCCTTCTGTTAGGGTAGCAAATGACTGTTAAATTTGCCATGCAAGTAGTCTATGTACCATGATTACCCTTCTATTAGGTAACAAATGACTGTTAAATTTGCCATGCCAGTAGTGTATGTACCATATTTACCCTTCTATATAATGCAAGTAGTGTATGTACCATATTTACCCTTCTGTAAGGGTAACAGATGACTGTTAAATTTGCCATGCCAGTAGTGTATGCACCATATTTACCCTTCTATTAGGGTAACAAATGACTGTTAAATTTGCCAGTAGTGTATGTACCATATTTACCCTTCTATAAGGGTAATAAATGACTGTTAAATTTGCCATGCTAGTAGTGTATGTACCATGATTACCCTTCTATTAGGTAACAAATGACTGTTAAATTTGCCATGCCAGTAGTGTATGTACCATATTTACCCTTCTATATAATGCAAGTAGTGTATGTACCATATTTACCCTTCTGTAAGGGTAACAGATGACTGTTAAATTTGCCATGCCAGTAGTGTATGCACCATATTTACCCTTCTATTAGGGTAACAAATGACTGTTAAATTTGCCAGTAGTGTATGTACCATATTTACCCTTCTATAAGGGTAACAAATGACTGTTAAATTTGCCATGCTAGCAGTCTATGTACCATATTTACCCTTCTGTAAGGGTAACAAATGACTGTTAAATTTGCCATGTCAGTAGTGTATGTACCATATTTACCCTTCTATAAGGGTAGCGAATGACTGTTAAATTTGCCATGCAAGTAGTCTATGTACCATATTTACCCTTCTGTAAGGGTAACAAATGACTGTTAAATTTGCCATGTCAGTAGTGTATGTACCATACTTACCCTTCTATAAGGGTAGCGAATGACTGTTAAATTTGCCATGTCAGCAGTGTATGTACCATACTTACCCTTCTATAAGGGTAGCGAATGACTGTTAAATTTGCCATGTCAGTAGTGTATGTACCATATTTACCCTTCTATAAGGGTAGCGAATGACTGTTAAATTTGCCATGTCAGCAGTGTATGTACCATATTTACCCTTCTGTTAGGGTAGCGAATGACTGTTAAATTTGCCATGCCAGTAGTGTATGTACCATATTTACCCTTCTGTTAGGTAACAAATGACTGTTAAATTTGCCATGTCAGCAGTGTATGTACCATATTTACCCTTCTATAAGAGTAACAAATGACTGTTAAATTTGCCATGCCAGTAGTGTATGTACCATATTTACCCTTCTGTTAGGGTAGCGAATGACTGTTAAATTTGCCATGCCAGTAGTGTATGTACCATATTTACCCTTCTATAAAGGTAACAGATGACTGATAAATTTGTCATGCAAGTAGTCTATGTACCATGATTACCCTTCTATTAGGTAACAAATGACTGTTAAATTTTCCATGTCAGCAGTGTATGTACCATATTTACCCTTCTATAAGAGTAACAAATGACTGTTAAATTTGCCATGCCAGCAGTGTATGTACCATATTTACCCTTCTATAAGAGTAATATATGACTGTTAAATTTGCCATGCATGTAGTGTATGTACCATATTTACCCTTCCATTAGGGTAAAAAATGACTGTTAAATTTGCCATGCCGGTAGTGTATGTACCATATTTACCCTTCTATAAAGGTAACAGATGACTGATAAATTTGTCATGCAAGTAGTGTATGTACCATATTTACCCTTCAGTAAGATGATTCTTCTGTTAGGTGTATTCCTTATGATACTTCAAAATATGTAGTATTTTCCAGGCTCTTTTATCTTGATTTAGATCAGTGACCTAAGTCATTTATTCACATATTCACTTATTAGAAGAGGAAACACCTTAGGTCTGATATTTAAGGAGGAAACCCTCAAAGTTGTTTTATAAGTGAGCAAATATGGTAGCTACAAACTTCAAACTGCCAAAATAAAGAAAGAAAAATATGTTGTCCTTAACTTTGAAATGATATGTAGCAGACATGTGTTTTGATTTATTTAAACATAAAGACATTGTCACATGGTCCTGTGGAGCAATTTCATAGGAGCATAGAGTAAGTGTTATTACATGAGGTGTATAGTCGATTAAGAGTATTTAATTTAATTAAAACATAATTAATAGCTTCTGCTACTGTGAAATCATTAATATTCGTGGGGGACTAATTTTCGTGGATTTCGTGGTTGAGCCAATCCACGAAATTTAATCGCAGTGAACAAGTAAAATTCCCATTCATTTTATGTTCAAAAGTTGAAATCCACGAATTCATATCCCAACGAAATTGCCGTTTTGACCAAAACCACGAAATTTCATGCCCACAAAATTAAATGATTTCACAGTATATAATATATTTTGATTTCATATGACATTGTCCTGTATGTAAAGAAATTGATAAAATGAAGTAGCACTATTTCATAGCCTCTACAAGTAGATCAACATGATGTCAAGGACAGCAGGTACTATTAAAATTAAACTTTGTCATGTATGATTAGTCAATGATATGTCAGTTATTACCATTACTGAAAAACTGAATTGCCATGAAAAATAAGTATTTAAATCAATGACAGATCAATATGAAATAATTTAGTAATAAGTGTAAATGAGCCGCACCATGAGAAAACCAGCATAATGCTTTTGCGACCAGCATGAATCCAGACCAGCCTGCGCATCCGCGCAGTCTGGTCAGGATCCATGCTGTTCACTTTCAAGGCCTATTGCAATTAGAGAAACTGTTAGCAAACAGCATGGATCTTGACCAGACTGCGCGGATGTGCAGGCTGGTCTAGATTCATGCTTGTCGCAATTGCACTATGTTGGTTTTCTCATGGTGCAGCTCAAATATGTGAATTTACTTTTTATTTTGATAAAACAGCAATTAAACACATCAGCGATTGCTTAAATCAAGGTTTTACCCGTCTTGTTCACTAATATGTCAGATGTTTGCTATGCTGTTCAGTTATAGCTAACTATGTTCGCTACTTGGATATAGTGTACCTTGGATGTAGCGAACACTTTCTTGTAACCCTGATGAGGCCCGTATAACCGAGTTTTACTGTAATGGTATTGGTTTTTGAAATACTGGAGAGATTATTCTGTTCACCTTTAAATCATTGAAACATGTTTGAAAAAATAGTATCAACCTTGAGCTTACTAGCAGCAAGTGATTCTCCCTTTGCGACCAGGCAGATCATGGTCTGCACTGTTCGTTATTCAGTCAGTAAATTTTCAGTGAACACCCCTTTGATAAACAAGTGGTGCTGCCCAAATTGAATGACCAATCCATTTTAGAAACTTAGCAGGGTAAGGGTTAAGCCCCTAGAGCAAACTCATAAGAAATATATCATTTTGTTTCTTTTCATGTTTCAGATTCGTGATGGTGGTTCAAGTAATTCCCCTGTGATTGGCACATACTGCGGTCCACAGGTACCAGATCCTCAGACCACCAGTGGAAATCTCATGTACCTCAAGTTCGTAACAGACGGCTCAGTTCAGAATCTAGGATTTGAAGCTACTTACGCTGTCGGTGAAGGGGGCTGTGGGGGACCTCTGACTGATGATATGGGTATGATGTTTTCTGGCAAATATCTATGCTCTCTCCTGGCAAATGTCTGTTGAAATTCTTTTCATGCAACTATATTTGCTCTTTTCTGGCAAATGTCAATGCTCTTCTAGCAAATATCTTTGTTCTTTTCTTGCAAATATCTTTGCTCTTCTTGCAAATGTCAATGCTTTTTTTTCGACAGATATCTTTGCTGCTTTCCAGAAAATATTTATGCTTTTTTCTGGACAATATGTATGCTTTTTCTGGCAACTATCTTTGCTCTTTTCTGGAAAATGTCTTGTTCTTTTCTGGCAAATATCTGTGCTCTTTTCTGGCAAATATTATAATTATTACTAGATGGTAATGGTTAGGTAGATTGTTGGTAAAGACTTTGTTTATCAAATATTTCTATGTTTTGATGACATAGTCCTGGACCCTAACATATTTATAAAATACATTTAGGAAGTATACAGTCGCCAGGACATCCAAATTTGTATCCACATGGTGTAAACTGCACATGGAATATTCAAGTGCAGCCGGGACTTGTGGTACGACTGACCTTCCATACATTCAGCATAGAGTCCCATTCTAACTGTAACTATGATTCTGTTGCCCTGTTTGATGGTGCCACTCCAGCAGAATCAGATCTGATTGGTCGGTGAGTATACTTTTTATCCTCTATCAAGATTGGTAAAATTATTCAGATTTATTAAAAGAATTGCCACAAGGAAGTGCAGTATGATCACTTTTCCGTACATGTATATAGCATTAGTTGGGACTAGAAAAACCTTCCCGTCAGAAAGTACAGTTAAACTTCATTTTGCTCAAATTTGGATAATTCCAACACCACCGTAAACTCAAACTCATTATCAGCTCCCCGCAAAATCCCTATGTTGTATATTGTTCAATGGCTCAAACTAACAATAACTCGGACACATTTTGCGGGTCTTGTCGAGTTTGAGCAAACAAAGTTTGACTGCACATGCCCATCTTAGAAATTTCACTTGAATGTTCCTTTGGGATAGGGTGGGGTGCGGGGCCTCTATGAATATTAGAATGTCTAAAATCATGGCCAGACTTTTCCTTAAGTTACTGTATAATATATAATAAAATGAGCCGCGCCATGAGAAAATCGACATAGTGGGTTTGGGACCAGCATGGATCCGGACCAGCCTGCGCATCCGCGCAGTCTGGTCAGGATCCATGCTGTTCGCTAACAGTTTCTCCAATTCCAATAGGCTTTAAAAGCGAACAGCATGGAGTCTGACCAGACTGCGCGGATGCGCAGGCTGGTCTGGATCCATGCTGGTCGCAAACCCACTATGTTGATCTTCTCATGGCACGGCTCAAATCTTCTCCTTAGAATCTGCTGCCATAATTTCAAGAGAATTTGTCCTTGTGTGACTCTCAACAAAAATTGTGTACTAGGCCATTATCAGTTTTTAGTATACATGACAAGTATTCATATCCTGTTAAAGCATTAATATTTATGGGCGACTGATATTCCTGGATTTCCTATTTGTGTTAATCCGTGAAATTTAATCCTAGTCCATGAAATTTTTAATCCCAGTCTAGAAATTTCACGCCCACAAAATGAAATGTTTCCACTTCTATATGGAAAACTTTGAAAATCTTCTCTGAATATGCACACCTTCTTTAAAAGTATTTTAATTTAGCAGAAATTTCTTGGGTGACTGTACTAATAGTGTTACCTGTTCAAGCTGTGATTTGGGGGCATCTTGGCCTCTTGTTTTCAGTAAACTTGTTGACACACAGCCATCAGTATTAATCTGATCAGCATCATCTCCAAAAAAAAAAAGTAATCAAAGCACTGAAAGTATTGATGGGATTTGTTAATTCTTAGCAAAGCAAATATAACCTTTGATTATCATATTGCAAATATAAAAGTGACATAAAAAGATACTACCACATATTATATGAACATTTTGGTTCTCTAAATATGTAGGTTTTTCATAAAAATAACCAGCAGTTTCTCTGATCATATAGTATAGCTGTTTTATCCAGGCCATTTACCTCAATCAATAAATTCCTGTTTCATCTAGAAATATCTTAACAATAATTTTAAAAGGTACGTTTTTACTTTTGCTTAAGCTCTGTCTGCAGTTAATAGCATTGAGAAATAGACGCAGTATTTAGTGCAATGAACATATAAGAAAAGTCGTGATTTTATTTTCAAGTTACGTGTCATTGACCGTACGTCAACCACATAGCACTAACTCATCACAGGGCTCATCCAATCTGTCTGTAATATTTCTGTTTCATCTAGAAATAGAAGCAGTATTTATATCATTGACTTTTAATTTTGTTGTTATGATTTTGTTGTCAAACCCAGCGTCATTGATATGTTAGGCGATCAACGTCATTTGTATAACCCATTAGTGGACATACCAACAGACCCTGTCTACAGTTTATTTGAAAGTCATTGACCATAAGGCAGTCAGATGGCATTAACCTGTCAGCTGTTCTCATCTTACTCATCTGCAATATTCCATTTTCCTTTAGAACTGTTGCACTTATTATGCCCCCCTTCAAAGAAGGAAGGGTATATTGTTTTGCAGATGTCGGTCGGTATGTAGACCAATCCGTTTCCGGATGATAACTCAAGAACACTTGGGCCTAGGATCAAGGAACCTAATAGGGAGGTTGACCAGCAGATGACCCCTATTGATTTTGAGGTCAATAGGTCAAAGGTCAAGGTCACATTGACCCAGAACAGTAGAACTTTTTTGTACAGTGTCTAGATAATTTCTGTTCCTTGTGCAGTTAATGAATGCATCAAGGGGGGCATTTCATGTTCTACCAGCTCTTGTTTCCTTACACTTGAAAATTATTTCCATACACACAAAATAGTATCTATATTTTTTAAACTTATGAGAAGTTTTACCAGATGGTCATTTGTGATGTAACACCTGGCATATTGGAAATCATTTAAACAGAAAAAAATGGCAGACTATATCCTGTAAGAAAGATGTTGATATATTACAGGTACTGTGGATCGTCCATGCCACCCGTTGCCACGTCAACAAATAACATGATGACTGTACAGTTCATATCAGACGCTAGTGTTGCTACTGAAGGTTTTTCTGCCTCCTATGTTGCTCTTAATGCATCTACGTGTAAGTATACTGGCACCCGAAGGTTGTCATTTATTCTAGCTTAATTGTGATGAAAACATAGCTTATTATGCCCCCCTTTGAAGAAAGAGGGTTTAATTGTTTTGCAGATGTTGGCCGGTCAGTAGGTCAGTCTGTATGTCGGTCAATATGTAAACCAATCCGTTTGAAATTCTTAATTATAACTCAAGAAGGCTTGGGCCTAGGATCATGAAAGTTGATAGGGAGGTTGTTCATAACCAGCAGATGACCCCTATTGATTTTGAGATCAGTAGGTCAAAGATCAAGATCACAGTGACCTGAAACAAATGGTTTACTGATGATAACTCGAGAACGCTTGGGCCTAGGATCATAAAGTTGATAGGCAGATTAATCATGACCAGCTGAGTTCTATTGATTTTGAGGTCAGTAGGTCAAACGTCAAGGTCACAGTGATCCAGAAACAGTTAAACAGTTTCGAGACGATAACTTGAGATTGCTTAGGCCTAGGATCACGAAACTTAATAGTGAGCTTGATCATGACCAGCAGATGACCCTATTGATTTTGAGGTCAGTAGGTCAAATGTCAAGGTCACATTGACCCAGAATAGTGGAACTTTTGTGTACAGTGACCAAATAACTTCTGTTCCATGGCAATTACTGAATGCATCAAGGGGGAGCATTTCGTGTTCTACAAGCTCTTGTTTGAATAACGATTGTGTTTGCTTTGCAGGAAAATGTTTACATTTCATAATGTCTGAGCAAGTATGAAATTATTTTGGATAAATTTTACTCCGTCACATGTTAGTTCCAGGCTGACAAGGTTTTGTGTCTACTTTGCTCCTCTAAGGGGCTGCCAGAGATAAAAAAAGAAAGAAAAAAATACCATTTAAATGCTTTTTTCTCATGAACCACTTGATGGATATTCACCAGAAATGGTATGTAGCATTCATGTGTGGACCTCTGTCACATTTATTCAAACAAAATGGCACCACAGCTCTTAGGGGCTGCCACTGTAGAAAATAGAAAAACCTTGAAATAACATAGATTTAATGGACCTCATTAATGTTCACTAAACTTGGTCAGAAGCAAGGTCTAAAGACACCCAGTCCTCCTCAGGTGAGTGACTTAGGCTCATTTGGGCCTCTTGTTATGAATAAATACTGCCTAGAATTCTAAGAGTCACTGTTATTTCATGTCTAAATTAACAGTTACTTACAAATGGACCTTTTTTGTCTTAATTTTGAAATTAAGTTATGCTTCTTTAAATCTGATGAATATCTTTTGTTTTCAGTATGTGGGAGTGCTTACACAGATTTAACAGGAGTGATTACGAGCCCAAACTTTCCCGACGGTTACCCGCATCAAAGAGAATGCACGTGGACCATCACTGCACCTGAAGGAAATCAAATTCTCATAAATGTGACAGATTTTAATTTGGAAAACCATCCAAACTGCAACTATGATTATCTTGAGATAAGGTGTGATTTGTAGTTAATTTCTTGATATAAATTGGTTAATTGCATGCTGTAAGGAGGATTGTTAGCTCACCTGTCACAAAGTGACAAGGTGAGCTTTTGTGATCGTGCGGTGTCCGTCGTCCGTCGTGCGTGCGTGCGTGCGTCCGTAAACTTTTGCTTGTGACCACTCTAGAGGTCACATTTTTCATGGGATCTTTATGAAAGTTGGTCAGAATGTTCATCTTGATGATATCTAGGTCAAATTCGAAACTGGGTCACGTGCCATCAAAAACTAGGTCAGTGGGTCTAAAAATAGAAAAACCTTGTGACCTCTCTAGAGGCCACATATTTCACAAGATCTTCATGAAAATTAGTCAGAATGTTCACCTTGATGATATCTAGGTTAAGTTTGAAACTGGGTCACGTGCCTTCAAAAACTAGGTCAGTAGGTCTAAAAATAGAAAAACCTTGTGACCTCTCTAGAGGCCATATATTTCACAAGATCTTCATGAAAATTGGTCAGAACGTTCACCTTGATGATATCTAGGTCAAGTTCGATACTGGGTCATGTGTGGTCAAAATCTAGGTCAGTAGGTCAAATAATAGAAAAACCTTGTGACCTCTCTAGAGGCCATATTTTTCACGGGATCTGTATGAAAATTGGTCAGACTGTTCATCTTGATGATATCAAGGTCAAGTTCGAAACTGGGTCACGTATGGTCAAAAAGTAGGTCAGTAGGTCTAAAAATAGAAAAACGTTATGACCTCTCTAGAGGCCATATATTTCATGAGATCTTCATGAAAATTAGTCAGAATGTTCACCTTGATGATATCTAGGTCAAGTTCGAAAGTGGGTCACATGCCGTCAAAAACTAGGTCAGTAGGTCAAATAATAGAAAAACCTTGTGACCTCTCTAGAGGCCACATTTTTCATGGGATCTGTATGAAAGTTGGTCTGAATGTTCATCTTGATGATATCTAGGTCAGGTTTGAAAGTGGGTCACGTGCCATCAAAAACTAGGTCAGTAGGTCAAATAATAGAAAAACCTTGTGACCTCTCTAAAGGCCATATTTTTCTTGGGATCTGTGTGAAAGTTGGTCTGAATGTTCATCTTGATGATATCTAGGTCAAGTTCGAAACAGGGTCATGTGCAGTCAAAAACTAGGTCAGTAGGTCTAAAAATAGAAAAACCTTGTGACCTCTCTAGAGGCCATACTTGTGAATGGATCTCCATAAAAATTAGTCAGAATGTTCACCTTGATGATATCTAGGTCAAGTTTGAAACTGGGTCATGTGCCTTAAAAAACTAGGTCAGTAGGGCAAATAATAAAAAAACCTTGTGACCTCTCTAGAGGCCATACTTTTCATGGGATCTGTATGAAAGTTGGTCTGAATGTTCATCTTGGTGATATCTAGGTCAGATATGAAACTGGGTCAACTGCGGTCAAAAACTAGGTCAGTAGGTCTAAAATTATAAGAATCTTTTGACCTTTCTAGAGGCCATATTTTTCAATGGATCTTCATGAAAATTGATCTGAATGTTCACCTTGATGATATCCAGGTCAGTTTCGAAACTGGGTCACATGCGGTCAGAAACTAGGCCAGTAGGTATAGAAATAGAAAAACATTGTGACCTCTCTAGAGGCCATATTTTTCATGAGATCTTCATGAAAAGTAGTGAGAATGTTCACCTTGATGATATCTAGATAAAGTTCAAAACAGGGTCATTTACCTTCGAAAACTCGGTCAATAGGTCAAATAATAGAAAAACCTTGTGACCTCTCTAGAGACCATATTTTTCAATGGATCTTCATGAAAATTGGTCAGAATTTTTATCTTGATAATATCTAGGTCAAGTTCAAAACTGGGTCACATGAGCTCAAAAACTAGGTCACTATGTCAAATAATAGAAAAAACGACGTCATACTCAAAACTGGGTCATGTGGGAAGAGGTGAGCGATTCAGGACCATCATGTCCTCTTGTTTTATTGTCAGGCTGTGACAGATTTTAAAACGCTTGGCAGTCCTGTAAAAGAGTTGAATATGAAGAATAGTAAAAATACTGAAAATAAGAAACATGCCGGTTGTGTCAAGTTCGGCTTTGTAAAGGTTAGGAAGTGCAAGATCATTTTATTATCAGGGCCTCTGTTGCCGAGTGGTTAAGGTCACAGACTTGGAATCACTTGCCCCTTACCAATGTGGGTTCCAAACTTTGCTTAAGGTGCAGAAGTTTTCATGTGAGGAAGGCATACGGCTGGCTTATAGAAGGTCTTTGGTTCTACCAGGTGCTTGGCTGTGATGGAGTAATGCACGGAGGGGCCAGGGTGGGTGGGGGGGGGGGGTGTTGTCTGTAGGAGCTTTCTCTACCATTAGAGCTGGAAAACTTGGCATATGACCCAAATTGTGTAGATGTGACTATAAACCTAGCAAAAAAATTTAAAAAAATTATATTGCTGTTTTCAGAAATGGAGGTTATGGAAGTTCACCATTGGTTGGAAAGTACTGTGGGACAACTATTGATAGGATCATTGTATCCCATAGCAACAGGATGTATATAAAGCTTGTCACCGACCAATCATTATCAGCTCCTGGCTTCAGACTTTCTTATGACTCAACAGCAACCGGATGTGGCGCTGATCTGACAACACCCACGGGAAGTTTTGTCTCGCCTAATTATCCTATGCCATATGGACACAATGCGGAATGTTTCTACACAATCACAGTGTCTAGAGGTAGCAGAGTTCAGCTCACCTTCGTAGATATAGAAATAGAGGTCCATCCTAACTGCAATTACGATTATGTTGAGGTAAGACTTCATTATCAATTCAGATGAATTTTCTCACATTTAAATTAACTTTCAATGGATCTTGTAAGTTGTTAATGAATAGATTTTACAAGGTACGTTCCTTTAACTAAAATTGCCTGAAATGGGTGCAGCAGTGTTTAAAAGCACTTGGGGAATTAATAAGTTATATCTGTCACATTTGAATCGATTCCGCAGTTACTGTATAGAAATGAACTTTCTTAATAATTGCCTGGGAAGGGTTCACCTTTTTAGTTCACCTGAGCTCACTTAATGGATTTTGATGAAACTTTACACAATCGATCTCTGGGTAGCCCTCTTTCAAAGTTGTTCAAATGGTTCTGGTTCATTGAACAGGTGAGCGCTTCAGGGTCAGTGACCCTCTTGTTTAATCAGTATTTCTGTTTGTTATGCACGGAGCACATTGTGAAATGTCATTACAGTGTTGTCAAGATGGACATTCTGTAAGAAGATGACCTGAATCAGAAGTGGGTCCATGTGAATGAACTTCCTTAATAATTGCCTGGAAAGGGTTCACTTACCTTAATCAAAATACCTATCAGTATATAAGGAGGACTTGGGGAAAATTTCATTACCATATGAGCCGCGCCATGAGAAAACCAACATAGTGGGTGTGCGACCAGCATGGATCCAGACCAGCCTGCGCATCCGCGCAGTCTGGTCAGGATCCATGCTGTTCGCTAACAGTTTCTCCAATTCCAATAGGCTTTAAAAGCGAACAGCATGGAGCCTGACCAGACTGCGTGGATGCACAGGTTGGTCTGGATCCATGCTGGTCGCAAAGCCACTATGTTAATTTTCTCATGGCGTGGCTCATATGCAGTTGAAACTCAGTATCTTGCATTCCAAGGGATTGGGCATTTTTCTTCGAGATGACCAAAATTTGACTTAAAATGATATTTTGTGCATGTATTTTTGGGATGGGATTTGAAAATGTTTTCGAGATAGCCAGAATTTTGAGATAAGCGAGTTTGAGATTACAAGTTTCAGATGTACTGTCAGGATGGACATTCTGTACTAAGATGACCTGAATCAGGAGCTCTAGCCAAGTTTCTTTCCCAAAAATGCAGTTGATCCAAGAGCCCTTATTGTAATGCTGTGGTATACTTAGGTTGTTATATGGTTAGTGGTTCAAAGATCAAGGACACATGAATATTGAAATTTCAGGTGAGAGATGGGAGTTCTAATGGAGCTTTACTCGGAAAGTTCTGTGGTACCTCAAACCCTGACCCAGTGACGTCGTCCAGCAATGTGATGTGGGTGAAGTATAGGACGGACTACTCTGTATCGGGACGAGGATTCCATGCTTTCTACATCAGCTGTAAGCTAATACTATATAATCACCTAATTTCATTGGCATAAAATCTTATTGTTTCAGCCAATGTTGATATTATGTGGAGACAAAAATTATCAGATTTCAAATTTAAGAGATGAAATAAATAAGAATTTGCATGTCTACTTTATTATTTTGTTAGACACAGCCAAGAAATGAAAGAAAAATTACTTCCCCATTAAAGATTTTGATTTTACATTAGTGTTCTTGGGCAGTTTTTGTACATTGTTTCCCACTTAGTTGAAGGGAAGGTATAATAGCTGGATTTTTTGGCCTGTCTGTCTTTAGACACATGGTAGTGTGTCAGACTGCTCAATCATACTATATATGAAGGAACTATTGTTTGTTAAAAAAAAATACTATGATAATTTGAGAGATGATATGTGTCAGTAGTTATAAAGTTTAACTTTAAATATATATTGACTGGTCAAATTTATACTTTGGCTTCTTTAGGATATGCAAATACTCTTTACGTGTATCATATTAGATGTGTTCTTTCATGTTCAGGGTAATTCAAATTTCATATGTTTATTTGTATTTTCATCTTCAGACCTTGTATGTTATATTTTCAGTGTGTTCTGGAACACTGACTGGATTTAGTGGTGTAATTGAGAGCCCGAATTTCCCCAATCCCTACCCACACAACCGGAACTGTACCTGGATAATAGAGGCTTCACAGGGAAACACAGTCAACGTTACATTCTCTCACTTTAACATTGAGGCCCATCCGAACTGCCAGTATGATTATCTGCAGGTAAGGCTTTAAGAACTGTGACAGCATTTTATGAAGCTGTATTCAGTTAAGTTATCACTACAATTTGTAACATCACATTTTCCATCAAGGAAAGCAGTCCCAAAGAATGTACTATTCAGCAAAAGAGATTTTGCTTCATTGCTGATAAGATTATACCTGTCAGCAAAATAGATTTTAGTACTCTGATGCCAGGATTGTACCCATTAACAGAATACTATTAAAATTTTCGTCCCCTTAATGCAAAAAGGTACCAAGTGCCTTCTTTATTCATATAATGCTCATGGTACCTTTTTGCATTAAGAGGACGAAATGTTCTGTTGCTGAGTTTGTACCCGACAGCAAAATATATTATACTCTTCTGCTTCCAAGATTGTACTTATGTGCAAAGTAAATTTTACTTCACTGTTGGCAAGATTGTATTTATTACACCCATCATCAAAAGGGATTTTACTTCACTGTTGCCAATTTGCACCCCACTAGCAAGACAGATTTTACTTAACCGCTGCCAAAATTGTACCCAATTGATTTTACTTTACTGCTGCCAAGATTTATTAGTCAGTAAAATAGATTTAAATTCACTGCTGCCAGGGTTGTACCCATCAGCAAAATATATTTTACTTCACCACTGCTAAGATTGTACCCATCAGCAAAATAAATTTTGCTTCAGTGCTTCCAAAATTCTCTTCAAATTATTCTGGTGACTCATTGATTGCAACACATAAGAATGTTTTTTCATAGAGGACAATTTCACACAGCATCACTGATGTCTTGCTTTTAAGATGAATTGCTTGCTCCATCTATGTCTTTACTTGGGATCAGTGATTTTGTGAACAGCTAGAACACCAGTTCTTGTCTGGTCTAGATTGGTTTAAATTCTGAGGTCTCGACAATTCCTTACCATATTTCCTTGAAAGTATTCCTGGAAAATATAAGTCTGAAATGGTAATATCCATGGCCTCCGTGGCTGAGCTGTTAAGGTCTCTAATTTTGAATCGCTTGCCCTTCATTGATGTGGGTGCAAGCCTCGCTTAGGGTGTTAAATTCTTCACGTGAGGAAGACATCCTTTGACTTACAGAAGGTCGATGGTTCTACCAAGGTACCAGCCTGTGATGAAATAATGCATGGAGGGCACCTGGGGTCTACCTCTGCAAGAGCTGGAAAAATGCCTTATAACCTGTAATTGTGTCAATGTGACGTTAAATCCAACAAAAATAGAAGAAGAAAAAAACCCTTAATTATCTGTAAGGCAGATTGCCTGTAGAAAGGGGGTCCCAGCTTTGGGCCTAACCAGTGTTTTGTCATAGAGCCTTTATCAGTCTCTCTTGTATTCCAATAGATACTTTAGCCAGGTGCATGTTCTGTTTTGATAGTTTACTGACTCAACCAAAGATAATACAGCCATTGTTATTTTAATTATTCACTGTTACATGAGAGCAAGTTGTCATTTTCTTGCAAAGAGCATGCCAGTGCTTTGCAAGAGTCCAGGTTGTAACGCTTGCAGGAAGTCCAGGTTGTAACACTGAAATGTTGTTGAACCAGTTATGCCCAAAAGAAACAAAGTTACCAAACAAAAACAAAATAGTGTCAGTTTCTTGTTTGGAAATAGAATCAAGTAAAATGCTTTTAAATATTCCAAGTTTTCAGATTACAATGTCTTAAAATTGAGTTATAGCTCTAGGTCTAGAGCTGCAAACTGAGTGTGGAGATCAGATTTGTAGTTTTTAAGCATAATCTTTCAATTGACCAATTTAAAAGATGCAGTGTGAGATTGGTTCTCAAAAATCAGTTTTATAACTTTAGAACAGGCTTTAAGGGTAATATAATAGGGTTTGGAAACCAGTCACAAAACTCATGCCTGTGATTGGTTGATTCTGAGTACTTTCTTGAAATCAACCAATGAAATGGTTGCAACTTCAAGTTTCTTGACTGGTTTTCCTTTTCAGATAAATGATGGTGGATATGAAACATCAAATTCCCTGGGAACATTCTGTGGTATAAATCTCCCACCTCCACTGGCTTCAACTCAAGAAAGACTATGGCTTAAATTTGTGTCAGATTACTCAGTGGCTCCAGCTGGTTTTAGGCTGGAATATATCACAGATGGTAAGTAGTGTGTTATACAGGTTTGTTTCTTAGCTTTTAGATAGATACTGCCGCAGTAGCCTAGTGATGGAGCATTCGTTTCAGGTGTGTGGGACATTTTGGGTTCACTTCCTTGCCACATTGTACTAAAGATATGACCAATGGTATCAGTAGCTCCCTTGTTTTACAAGCAGCATTAAAAAGGGAAAACTGGCTTCTCTTCTCTCATACCGTCATGTCAGTAAATACTTTCTGGACAAAGTCATTGAGAAGGATTAGTGTATGTTGGTGAATTTGTTTGATAATCAGCCTAAAATAAAGCGGTGTAAAGTACAAATAGCTTTGTAATCATTTAACCCTTAGCCTGCGGGTGGCAAGTGATTTAAGTTGCCTTTGCGACCAGTGCAGACCAAGATCAGCCTGCACAGATGATCTGCACTGTTCGCTATTCAGCAAGTAAATTTTCAGTGAACACCCTTTTGAATAATATGTGGTGCTGTCCAAATTGAATGATGGACTAGTTCATTTTAGAAACTTAGCAGGGTAAGGGTTAATTGGAACTATTGAAAAAAGATTTCCTGAGGTATATAACTGTCTGGAACTTAAATTTTTTGCCTTACTTCAGTCAAAATCTACATATGCCAGTTTAACTTTAACTGACAAAATATTTATAATGAGATAAGAGGATTGTTGGATGAATTTCATTAAAATGTCATGAATTCTTTTGTAGGATGTGGTGGATATCTCAGAAATCCAACTGGTTCTTTCACAAGTCCAAACTATCCAAATCCCTACCCACACAGACGTACGTGTGAATGGACTATAGTGGCCGACACGGGCTCATACATTCAACTCACCATTGAAACATTTGACCTGGAATTCCACTCATCTTGTGCTTTTGATGGCCTTGAGGTAGGTATTCTTATCTGGTATATGATATAAAAATACATTCGACATCGTACATGTGACCACCTATATTAAGTGACTGTTCCGTTATAACAACTGTTTGTAATCCTGCCTGAATGTTTGTACTATATAGATACATCTCATTAAACAACTTTTCTATTAGGCATCCAGCGACCATGTAAAACTGGTCCCAGCTGGTAAAATTATCTGCAAAAGTATCTATTAAATAAAGTACCGAGTATGAAACTTCCTTTCTGATGTTTTCACATCCATCAAATAAAATAATCTACTTTTTGTGACCCCCCCCCCCCACCCCGAAGGTGGGCATATTAAAATCGCACTGTCCGTCAGTCTGTGTGTGCGTGCATGTGTGCATCCATGTAACTTCTCTTCTGGGCTGTAACTCTGCCATCTATTAAGGGATTTTGAAATAACATGGCATAAATGTTCACCATAATGAGATTGATCTGTCATGTGCAAGACCTAGACCCCTGGCTCCAAGGTCAAGGTCACAGAGGTCAAAGGTTAACAGGGTCTGTTTCGTGTCCGGTCCATAACTCTGTCATCCATGAAGGGATTTTGAAGTAACTTGGCATAAAAGTTTACCATAATAAGACGACATGTCATGCACAAGACCCAGACCCCTAGCTCCAAGGTCAAGGTCAAACTTTAGAGGTTAAAGGTTAACATGGTCTGTCTCTTATCTGGTCCATAGCTCTGCCATTCATCAAGGGATTTTGAAATAATTTGGCATAAATATTCCCCATAATGAGATGATATGTCATGCTTAAGACCCAGACCCCTAGCTCCAAGGTCAAGGCCACACTTAGAAGTCAAAGGTTAACATGGCCTGTTTCTTGTCTGGTCCATAACTCTGCCATCGATGAAGGGATTTGAAAATAATTTGACACAAATGTAAAACCATATTGAGAAGATGTGTCGCACTTATGACCCGTGTCTCTCAGATCAAGGTCAAGGTCACAATTTGATACATACCTAAACTACATTTTGTATTCTTGCGCAGACAACTGTAGCATTCTTGGGCATGCTTCAGGGGCATTTGTCACCAATAGTGACAGCTCTTGTTTCAGTAATACAATTTTTATATGGTACTATGTAAATGGCATGTAATATTAGGCATACTTCACAATGTTATGTAATCAGTTTAAGATATTACTAGGCTTGCTAAAATTTATTGAAGTTTGTTGTGGACCATTCTATTAAGATACAACTTTTTGACAGTCTGTTGTGTGGTCTCTTGTGTGGTCTCTTTATACAATGCTGACTGTATCTGCTTTGTAGAGCGTGCTTAGGTGTTTGCTGTTGGGAGATGTTATATACATAAGTTATACTGTATTTATGTATGTATGTTTACTTTCTTTCAAAGACCACTGTTAAAAATGTACAAAATGAGAGAAGCTGGCTTTTATGAAACATCTATAAACAAGTTACTGTTGAAAATTTACAGATTTACGGTGGTCCAGATGACTCCGCCCCTAGACTTGCCCACCTGTGTGCACCTCAACAGAACCCACAGGTACTTAGTACCACAGGAAATATGATGTTTGTCCGGTTCAGGAGTGATATATCAGTCAATGGAAATGGTTTCAGTGCTACATATAAAACTAATACTGGAGGTAAAATTTTCATCTACTCATTCTGAATATGCCACAAAGTCAAGTGTCATGCTATAAAAGTATACATGTACATGTATTTGTCACAAAGAAAGAAAAAAACCCAGGACCCTGTCTGTAAGATATCAGAATGAATCAGCATTATTTAAGTTGATATTTATTAGCATGTTACAGTTGAACCTACTGTAGGGGTCACTTGCCTTAAAGCAGCTACTTACCTTAAGTATCTAGTCTGTAAATATTTCTGTCAGTTTAAAAAAAAGATACAGAAAGAACCAATTTTGTCTAGGAAAAGTTGACCATATATACAATCAAACATGTCTGTAAAGACCACATTTTGGAAAAGGGAAAAAAAGGTCTTTGTTGAGAGAGGTTGTCTCTGAATATAGGTAAAATTACTTTATTTAGAGAAGAAAGTAACGGCCTGGCTTTGTAGTAGTTGCCTCTCTTCAGAGGCTCTGTAGCACAGGTTTGGCTATAAATCCATTATCAGATTTTAAAAGCCTGTAATTTATGTAGAAAATCTCTGGGAGTTGTTTATCAGTTAGTAGAACAGGGATGTAAATAAGATGTAATTTGACTAGATTATATATTGTAAAATATTAACATAAATGATGCTGACTTCAGCACAGGTACTCTGCAGCTGGGCATTTAGCAGATGTGTTGACTACCTGCTGTGATTTGACCGATACTTCTCCTATTTGGAGTTCTTTACATACTTAGTCACCAAATTACCCACAACTTTGGATTTAAAATGCTTCTTTAGAATATTCAGAATTTGCTGATATGATAAAAAATGACAAGGTAGTTCTCACGCCATTTTTTCAACCACGGGAAGTGGATTGTGAAAAGGACATATGATCCGCGCCATGAGAAAACCAACATAGTGGCTTTGCGACCAGCATTTTGCTTTGCGACCAGCATGGCTCCAGACCAGCCTTCGCATCCGCGCAGTCTGGTCAGGATCCATGCTGTTCGCTAACAGTTTCTCTAATTGCAATAGACTTTGAAAGTGAACAGCATGGATCCTGACCAGACTGCATGGATGCGCAGGCTGGTCTGGATCCATGCTGGTCGCAAAGCCACTATGTTGGTTTTCTCATGGCGTGGCTCATATATATCAGTACATGTCAGTAGGTAAAAGTCTTAAAGAAAAGAGATAACATGCTGTTTCTGCTCAACTCTGACGGGGTTTTATTTCAAAGTTTAGATATACCTTAACATTTAGCCTGCTGGCGGCAAGTGATTCTGCCTTTGTGAACAGTGCAGACCAAGATCAGCATCTGTGCAGGCTGATTTTGGTCTGCACTGTTCATTATTCAGTCAGTAAATTTTCAGTGAACATCCTTTTGAATAATACTGTCATGGTACTGCCCATATTGAATGATAGACCAATCCATTCAAATTTTCAGGTTGTGGAGGAAACTTTTCAACTACAAGTGGTACTATTGTATCGAAGAACTACCCTAACAACTACCCTCACAATACAGACTGTGAGTGGCTGATCACGGTGGACGACAAACATACCGTCGAACTGACTTTCGTCGACTTCGATGTGGAAAGTGCCTCTGACTGTAGATTTGACTATGTTGCTGTAAGTTGTTTAAATTGAATTTCCGAGTGTCATGCTTGTTTCATGATGGATTTGCTCATAGTTTATACAAATTTATTTTAGCTCAGTTGTGATGAAAGCTTCAAGCTTATATGAATGACCCATGTTTGCAAGGTGATGAGTCCATGCAGTCCAAACAGGAAATATAAGAAAAATTACTTTGGAATTGCTTGAGTTAGACAGTTACTTGAGCAAGTGATGCTTTAGCTATGGGTGATTCACTCCAGTTGCTGGTAGATAGAAAGAGAATTCTAAAAAAATTACCTTTACAATTTTCTTTGTTAGCAACATGCACTAGAGGCCACCATTTCAATTGTCAAGGTGGAAAGCCCCCTGACCTCCTTAAAATGAGGGGAGTATCTCCTCCCATACCTCAAAATTTAGACCCCCCACCCCAAAAAGCACCAAAGGCCACCACTTCATACCTATAATTCAAGAAAAAAAATCCTGGGAGAGACCACAGACCCTCCCTAACACAAGCAGAGACCCCCCCCCCACCCACAGACTTACCTACCCCTTTTTGGTGCTCTGCACCTCCCCATGATGCCTTCATTCTAAACTGGTGCCCACAATCAAATATTTCTGGTTCTGGGCCTCTGCAGTGTTTATATAAAATCATTATCTAGCCAAATTAGGAGTGAAATTGTGGCAGGTATTAAGAAATTTATGGTGTCAAACGAACTTTATAACTAGGGTACCTGATGTAACCCCATTTTGGTTGTTTGCAGGTATATGATGGATCAAACGTAAATGCAACAGAACTGCTGAACTTCTGTGGAGCCACACTTCCATCTCCAGTGATGTATCGTTCCAGTGGAAACCAGATGTACATACGTATGCGGACAGATGTCAGTGTCAGTGCGAGAGGCTTTAAGGCTGATTTTGTCACAGGTAAATAAAAAGAGTGAGGCAGTCTCTTTTTAGCTCACCTGTCACAAAGTGACAAGGTGAGCTTTTGTGATCGCGCGGTGTCCGTCGTCCGTCGTCCGTGCGTGCGTCCGTGCGTGCGTCCGTCCGTAAACTTTTGCTTGTGACCACTCTAGAGGTCACATTTTTCATGGGATCTTTATGAAAGTTGGTCAGAATGTTCATCTTGATGATATTTAGGTCAAGTTCGAAACTGGGTAACTTGCCTTCAAAAACTAGGTCAGTAGGTCTAAAAATAGAAAAACCTTGTGACCTCTCTAGAGGCCATATATTTCACAAGATCTTCATGAAAATTGGTCAGAATGTTCATCTTGATGATATCTAGGTTAAGTTCGAAACTGGGTCACGTGCCATCAAAACTAGGTCAGTAGGTCTAAAAATAGAAAAACCTTGTGACCTCTCTAGAGGCCAGATATTTCACAAGATCTTCATGAAAATTGGTCAGAAAGTTCATCTTGATGATATCTAGGTCAAGTTCGAAACTGGGTCACGTGCCATCAAAAAGTAGGTCAGTAGGTCAAATAATAGAAAAACCTTGTGACCTCTCTAAAGGCCACATTTTTCATGGGATCTGTATATAAGTTGGTCTGAATGTTCATCTTGATGATATCTAGGTCAAGTTTGAAACTGGGTCACGTGCGGTCAAAAACTAGGTCAGTAGGTCTAAAAATAGAAAAACCTTGTGACCTCTCTAGAGGCCATATATTTCATGAGATCTTCATGAAAATTGGTCAGAGTGTTCACCTTGATGATATCTAGGTCAAGTTCGAAAGTGGGTTACATGCCATCAAAAACTAGGTCAGTAGGTCAAATAATAGAAAAACCTTGTGACCTCTCTAGAGGCCATATTTTTTATGGGATCTGTATGAAAGTTGGTCTGAATGTTCATCTTGATGATATCTAGGTAAATTTCGAAAGTGGGTCACGTGCCATCAAAAACTAGGTCAGTAGGTCAAATAATAGAAAAACCTTGTGACCTCTCAAAAGGCCATATTTTTCATTGGATCTGTATGAAAGTTGGTCTGAATGTTCATCTTGATGATATCTAGGTCAAGTTCGAACAGGGTCGTGTGCGGTCAAAAACTAGGTCAGTAGGTCTAAAAATAGAAAAACCTTGTGACCTCTCTAGAGGCCATACTTATGAATGGATCTCCATAAAAATTGGTCAGAATGTTCAACTTGATGATATCTAGGTCAAGTTTGAAACTGGGTCACGTGCCTTAAAAAACTAGGTCAGTAGGTCAAAAAATAAAAAAAACCTTGTGACCTCTCTAGAGGCCATACATGGGATCTGTATGAAAGTTGGTCTGAATGTTCATCTTGATGATATCTAGGTCAGGTTTGAAACTGGGTCAACTGCGGTCAAAAACTAGGTCAGTAGGTCTAAAATTATTAAAATCTTTTGACCTCTCTAGAGGCCATACTTTTCAATGGATCTTCATGAAAATTGATCTGAATGTTCACCTTGATGATATCTAGGTCAAGTTCGAAACTGGGTCACGTGCGGTCAAAAACTAGGCCAGTAGGTATAAAAATAGAAAAACCTTGTGACCTCTCTAGAGGCCATATTTTTCATGAGATCTTCATGAAATTTGGTGAGAATTTCACCTTGATGATATCTAGATAAAATTCAAAACAGGGTCACGTACCTTCGAAAACTAGGTCAACAGGTCAAATAATAGAAAAACCTTGTGACCTCTCTAGAGACCATATTTTTCAATGGATCTTCTTGAAAATTTGTCAGAATTTTTATCTTGATAATATCTAGGTCAAGTTCAAAACTGGGTCACATGAGCTCGAAAACTAGGTCACTATGTCAAATAATAGAAAAAACGACGTTATATTCAAAACTGGGTCATGTGGGAAGAGGTGAGCGATTCAGGACCATCATGGTCCTCTTGTTTTATGATTATAAATGTAACACAGTGTGCCTTTTTATGACACCTGTGTGAGGTATTGATCGTCTTTTCAAAACATTTGCTATCTCAACTATAACTTTTAAACACTTTATTGTATTCCAATGAAATTTTACAACTACACGTATATTAAGGATATAAAAGATGTGCCATTCATGGAAGTTGGGTCTGTATCTTCAAGGCATAAAGAGGTATATTATACTTGATATTAATTTTCTCCATAACTGAAAAAAAATATTGACATTCTTTGCATTTGTTTTGGTATTTGAGCTACTTTTTACTTTGCCAGGTTGTGGTGGAGTGATTAATACTGAGGATGGAGACGGGGATATTGTATCACCGGGTTACCCAGACACATACCGACGTGGAAGCAATTGCTCTTGGCTAATCATGGCGGAACATGCAAGTAAGAATCTTTGTGATAGACTTTCCTTTAGAATTACTCAGGCCAAACAGAGATGGATAAAAAACTACTAAAATATCTATTATATTGGTGTCAATATTCCCCCCTCAAATGGCAATATTTTCAAGGGTTGGGGAATATTTCCTAGGAAATTCTCCCCATGGTTGGGGGTATAAAAGTCAGCCAGTAACAACAGTTTTACTAACTGTAAGCATGTTTTCTTCATATGTTACTGAAGTTAGAATAACTTTGACATTTACCTGTTTTAGCTTATAGAATTACTCTTGACATTTACCCATTTTAGCTGATAGAGCAACTTTCACATTTACCCATTTTAGTTGATAGAATAACATTGACATTTACCCATTTCTGAATCAGCTGATGGAACAACTTTCACATTTACCCATTTCAGCTGATAGTATAACTTTGACATTTATCCATTTCAGTTGATAGAATAGCTTTCACATTTATCCATTTCAGCTGATCGAATAACTTCGACATTTACCTGAATAACTTTTACATTTACCCATTTCAGCTGATAGAATAACTTTGACATTTACCCACATGGATTTGGAAGAGTCAAACGATTGTAACAAGGACTATGTCCTAGTATTAGACGGCAACAATGATCAGGCTCCTCAGATCAACAAATTATGTGGACGGGTGTCGCCGTCAGCAATAACGTCCCAGGGTTCAGCACTGTTTGTACAGTTCGTGTCAGACATGTCTTATCAGGCTACTGGGTTCAGAGCAACATATACAAAGTCGTCTTCCGGTATGTGTATGTTTCATAAGGGTTTGACCTCATATTTCAAAAGTGCATATTAATGTAACGATGATGAGTTTACCTATACAGTGTTTCTGGATTACATACCAGGACGGACTGCATCCTCCTCCACAAGCAATGAACAACTTTCACACACGATTCATATTTATATCATTAGTGCATTGTATCATACAGTTTTGAAGTGAAGCAAGCTGAAATTCTCCCCCCACCCACCCCAATTTTTTTCTGAAATAATGATTTTCAATTATCCAAATTTACATTTGACATTTACTAATATTGTACTTGTTTTTGTTTTTACCTAGCGTGTGGTGGTGACTACACTTCTCAGCATGGATCTTTCACGAGTCCTGGCTACCCTAATAACTACCCTATCAATACAGAATGTGTTTGGACTGTCAGTGTTGCCCCTGGTAACAGGGTTCAGCTCTCATTTAGGTATGTATAAACAAAGAAAGCCAAATCACTTGCCCCTCACTAATGTGGGTTCGATCCGTAATTGGGGCATTGACTTCTTCATGTGAGGAAGCCATCCAGCTAGCTGACGGAAGGTTGTTGGTTCTACTCAGGTGGCTGCTTATGATGAAATAATGCATGGAGGGTTACCTGGGCTCTTCCTCCACCATCAAAGCTGTAAAGTTGCAATATGACCTATTTTTATATGCCCGTTTGAAAAACAGGACGTATTATGGGAACGCCCCTGGCGGGTGGGCAGGTGGGCGGCGTCCACAGACTTTGTCCAGAGCATATCTTCTTCATGCATGGAGGGATTTTGATGAAACTTGGCCAGTTGTTCACCATCATAAGACAGAGTGTCATGCGCAAGAACCAGTCCCTAGGTCTAAGGTCAAGGTCACACTGAGGTCAAAGGTCAAATTCAAGAATGACTTTGTCCGGAGCATATCTTCTTCATGCATGGAGGGATTTTGATGAAACTTGGCACAGTTGTTCACCATCATGAGATGGAGTGTCATGCGCAAGAACCAGGTCCCTATGTCTAAGGTCAAGGTCATAGAGATAAAAGGTTAAATTCAAAAATGACTTTGTCCAGAGCATTGCTTCTTCATGCATGGAGGGATTTTGATTTAACTTGGCACAATTGTACACCATCATGAGACGAAATGTCATGCGCAGGTCCCTTCTTTAGAATTACTTCACTTTTTTTACAATTGACCATAGGGAAAAACCATGACCACTTTTCTGTGGTACAACATAGATGCTACTTTCAAATTTTAGGTGTATTTTAAGGTATCTCTACCTGGTAAGGAGTTTTTATGTGGATTTAGAAAAACAAAAGAATTACAATAATTACTACCACAAAATTAAAATTCCATTTGCAAATACAGGTGCTAGTGTAAAGAAATTTGCTGTGACAGGTGTATATTGTGACATTCTGGCACTCTTGTTGTGTCTGTGTGACGTTAAACCCAACAAAAACAAAACAAAACAAGTTTAATGTTGACTTTTGTTTAACGTTGACAGTTAAAAGGCATAACCACAGTCTCAGTTTCACACATTGTTTAAAGGTGCATGCCTTCAGATGAATATGAAATTCTCCAGTAAATTTTAGAAATATCTATTAGTAAAACTATTTTTTTTAGATTTGATATTTTTATGTTCCCCCACCCCCACTACCCCCACTTTCTGAGATTTAGATTTGCATTTACCCAGATGTCTGCCTTAAAGTCGTGCATCTGGGGTTTTGTTAGGGATTTCACTCAGTAAGTCCAAAAGATGCATAAAGGGCCTAAACGTTTGTGTTACACTTAACTCAGAAAGTGTTTGACCTAGACGCAATGAAACTGTATGGGAATATTATTCAACATGTGAAATTGTGCACCTGGTTTTTGTTTTGGATTTCACTGGGCAGGACCAGAGTTATGGCCCTTTGCACTGGTCGCAGAGCCAAAATCACTTGCTGCCAGCAGGCTGAAGGCTAAACATGGCCCGCTCAAATTTGTATTTGGGTGAGCAAAGACTTGAGTTATGAAGGGTTTAGAGTGATATAAACATAGAAAGAATATGGAAAACCAGTGTGTACCATATGAGTTGTTCAAGTGAGCCAGGGTGCCATCTGTGTTTGAGAAAGAGATTTTTAAGGTAGTGGACCCATAATGACAATCGGCAAATTCCATTTGAGCCGCGCCCTGAGAAAACCAGCATAATGGGTTTGCGACCAGCATGGATCCAGACCAGCCTGCGAATCCACGCAGTCTGGTCAGGATCCATGCTGTTCCCTAACGGTATCTCTAATTGCAATAGACTATGAAAGTGAACAGCATGGATCTTGACCAGACTGCGTGGATGCGCAGGCTGGTCTGAATCCATGCTGGTCACAAAGCCATTATGTTGGTTTTCTCATGGCGCAGCTCATTTGTTTGCATATTCTCCTTATACGATTTTGGCATTATCCAGTTGTTATGAAAAATTAGTGTTATGTTACGGCAGAAGGATGCCAAAACTGTATATTTAATCACACGTAAATTGCAAATTGTCATTATGGGTCTACTAATTTAAAAAGCCATTCTGGGATTACAAAAAAAAGTATTTAGATAAAAGTCCACGATTATGTTCGTCACATGGCCCGTTTTTATTAGTGTTCAGACACAGCTCTGTCATGTATGATTGTCACCTCAGCAAAAAAAGTTGATATTAAAGTGCATTGAAATGGAGAAACACTTATTCACCTTTTGCGCTGAGATGACAATATCTGAAGGTTTTTTTTTGGTACTCTTTTTATTATTGAGCAAGTCTTTTTGTCTTGAACCGCCTCAGTAGTCTTATGTTAGAGCACCTGCTTCGTTTGCAGAGAGGTCGTGGGTTTGATCCGTGGCTGTGTCATACCAAAAATGTGAAAAATGGTACTAATAGCTTCCTCACTTGGCGCTCAGCATTAAGAGGATAGTACTAGGACTGGACAGCCCGGTGTCTATATAATGTGACTGTGTGGGGTATCATGTCACTGTGAAGTTGGGCATTGCACAAGTAGACACTATCATTTATATGACTGAAAAGTTGTTGAAAAGGATGCTAAATCCAAACATACGCACTTTTAGTCTTGTGATTCACCTGATAATGTCAAAATTGGAAATCACTGTATACAGACTTGCTAATAACCACTGGTTTACTAATAAGAAAAACATGTTAGTCATGTAGATTAAACATACAAAATTTGATATTGTTTTCACAGCTTGATCTCCAAGCTAAAAGTACTCATTCAGTCAGTTTGTAGTACAAAATTTTGAAAAGTTTCATGTACAGAAAATAAGATATAAAATGTATAGCACACTTTAAGAAATGAAAATACAGAAGTATTAAAACTGAATATTATTGAAAATGCATGTAAAATGTTGCTTTTGGTTATCATTTTATCTCGCAAGGTGGTCTTCTCTTCTAAAGACTTTGGTTTTTAGCTCGTCTGATTTTTGGAAAAAATCTACGCGGTATTGTCATCACTTGATCGTCGGTGGTGTTGGTTAGTATTTTTGTTTAGGTCCACCTTGTCTCAAAAACTATAAAAGCTACAGCTTTGAAATTTTGCACACTTGTTTCTCATCATTAGGTGACTGTGTAGGCCAAGAACCCTAACTCTGATTTGCATTTTGTCAAAATTATGGCTCTTTTTGTACAAATTTGAGTTTCTTGGTAAAAATTTTTGTTTAGGTCCACCTTTTCTCAAAAACTGTAAGAGCTACAGCTTTGAAACTTTGCACACTTGTTTATCATTATTATTTGACTATGTAGGCCAAGAACCATAACTCTGATATGCATATTGTCAGAATTATGGCCCTTTTTATACTAAGAAATTCTGAACTATAACTCTTTTCTTACATACTGACCAGCACATGCAGATGAGCGATGGCACCCTGTAGGCAGTGCTGTTTTTATACTTAATAGGTGAAAATTACCAAAGGCCTGGCTATGACTTTCACGAATTACAATGTTTCTTCATTTTGAAAAAAAAAAGATTATGGGTCGTTTTAAATAAAAAAAGACATTATTAAAGATATACTATTAGTATATAATCGCTGACAAAATTTATATGAAAGTCATACAAATCCAGATTATGTAAATTTAATCTGCACTCAAAATTAGAGGTCATAAAAAAGGTTTGTCTTTGAAGTCATTCATTCCTGGTACAATACTGCTGCCTTTTTTTTACTCTGAAATCCTTTTTTTCTTTCTTTTTTTCAACTGTCCATCCGTTCGTTAGTTCGTTCGTCACAACGTTAACTTTTTGCATGAAGGCACTTTACCAGTGAACCACTGCAACCAGGACCTTCAAACTTCACATGTTGATAGTACTTATTGAGTACACGACCCCTACTGACTTTGGGGTCACCAGGTCAAAGGTCAAGAGGGAGGCATATTAGTTTTCAACTGTCCATCCGTTGGTTAGTTCGTTCTTCCCATCGTTAACTTTTTGCATGAAGGCACTTTACTCGCAAACCACTGCACCCAGGACCTTCAAACTTCACTTGCTGATAGTACTTATTGAGTACACGACCCCTACTGACTTTGGGGTCACCAGGTCAAAGGTCAAGGTCACAGGGGCCAATGTTAACTTTTTGCATGAAGGCACTTTACTCGCGAACCACTGCACCCAGGATCTTCAAACTTCACGTACTGATAGTACTTATTGAGTACACAACCCCTACTGACTTTGGGGTCACCAGGTCAAAGGTCAAGGTCACAGGGGCCAATGTTAACTTCTTGCATGAAGGCACTTTACTCGCGAACCACTGCACCCAGGACCTTCAAACTTCACATGCTGATAGTACTTATTGAGTACACGACCCCTATTGACTTTGGGGTCACCAGGTCAAAGGTCAAGGTCACCAGGTCAAAGGTCAAGGTGCTGCGGGGGCATTTGTCACCATTAGTGACAGCGCTTGTTTAAGGCTTTATAACACGTCATTGATAATGCTAGATTATAATATATAATTATTTTTGCTAACTAGGTTCAGGTTCAAGATAACAAACCTGAGTTTGGGTACCAGTTTGAAAGCCACAGCTTCTGATTGGTTGTTTTCAAGGTCAATTTTGAAATTTGCCAATGAGAAGGCTGCATACTGAGACTGGTTTCCAAAGTCTGAGTCATATCCTTATAACTAGATTTACAGTTGAAGCTCGGTATCTCGAATTCTAAGGGATTGAGCAAAGGATTTGAGAAAACTTAAATTTGACTAATTCTGTGCATGTGTTTTAGGGACTTTACTTGACAATGTCTTGGAAATTATGATTATAAATTTTGAGATAAGAGAGTTCGAAATATTGAGTTATTTATAACGGTATTTGTGTATGTTCATACATAAGGATATAACAGTAGTAAATATGAATTTATAAAGAGTTAATAAAATATGAATAATAATTAGATCAATATATATATATATATATATATTTACAGTTTCTTTAACATGGAGGTACATGACAACTGTAACTATGATTATCTTGAGCTACATGAAGGTGAGCTTGGCGGACCATTGTTGGGCCGTTTTTGTGGTAATGATATTCCATCCAATCTGACAGCATACAATGGTTTGTGGATCAAATTTCGCTCAGATGATTCGGCCACTGGACAGGGATTCATAGCTTCTTATTCAGCTGGTAAGACTTTCTTTTTTTTTGCATGTCTTTTTAATGGTTTTATTCAAATTCTTTGAAGTTCACCCATACAACATGATGCACGCTGTAAGATTTTGTTTTTTGCTCAAACTCCTGTTCACATATATTAGTGCCTTCAATTTTACATGAATATAAATTAGCATTGACATTATGCTGAGTATGTTGAAAATGGTTTTATTTAATCCCCTGCCATGAGTGGTGGGAGGTTATAGGAATGGTCTCACGTCCATCTTTCCATAACAATTGTGTCCGCTCCATATAACTTGAACCTATATAAGGATTTTTGACATGTTGGCTCAAGGTCAAGGTCACAACTCAAAGGCAAAGGTTTGAGCCTTCCATTTTGTGTCCACTCTGTATTTCCTAAACCCCTTGAAGGATTTTAATATGACTTGGCTGTAATATTTCCCTTATCAAGACGATGTGCAGAACTCAAAATTCACCCATGCCAGCTCAAGGTCGTGTCACAACTCATATGTTTGAACCTTCAATTTCTTGTCCCCTCCTTTTCTGCTAAACCACTTAAAGGATTTTCTTGAAACTTTGGTCAAGTGTTCACCATATAGAGATGGTTTGCAAAACCCATGAGTCGGCCATGCAGGATCAAGTTCAAGGTCACTATGAAATATGCTTAACAGTGTCAATGCTTTCACCCAATACCATCAACCCTTTTACTATCAGCGGGGATATAGCTGTCTTTCAGACTGCCTTGTTATAATTGCCAGTATCTTCCTAGCATTATATGATGGGGAACTTTCACTCAGGAATTTCAGCACAAATTGTACTCTAGTTACCAATACCAGTATCCGAACAACACAGATTTCGTTTGGACTTTCTCCACAACAACAAATAATATAATGTGTTTTTAGCTCACCTGTCACAAAGTGACAAGGTGAGCTTTTGTGATCGTGCGGTGTCCGTCGTCCGTGCGTGCATGCGTGCGTGTGTCCGTCCGTAAACTTTTGCTTGTAACCACTCTAGAGGTCACATTTTTCATGGGATCTTTATGAAAATTGGTCAGAATGTTCATCTTGATGATATCTAGGTCAAGTTTGAAACTGGGTCACTTGCCCTCAAAAACTAGGTCAGTAGGTCTAAAAATAGAAAAACCTTGTGATCTCTCTAGAGGCCATATATTTCACAAGATCTTCATGAAAATTAGTCAGAATGTTCATCTTGATGATATCTAGGTCAGGTTTGAAACTGGGTCACGTGCCATCAAAAACTAGGTCAGTAGGTCTAAAAATAGAAAAACCTTGTGACCTCTCTAGAGGCCATATATTTCACAAGATCTTCATGAAAATTAGTCAGAACGTTCACCTTGATGATATCTAGGTCAGGTTTGAAACTGGGTCACGTGCCTTCAAAAACTAGGTCAGTAGGTCAAATAATAGAAAAACCTTGTGACCTCTCTAGAGGCCATATTTTTCATGGGATCTGTATGAAGATTGGTCTGAATGTTCACCTTGATGATATCTAAATCAAGTTTGAAACTAGGTCACGTGCGGTCAAAAACTAGGTCAGTAGGTCTAAAAATAGAAAAACCTTGTGACCTCTCTAGAGGCTATATATTTCATGAGATCTTCATGAAAATTGGTCAGATTGTTCACCTTGATGATATCTAAGTCAAGTTCGAAAATGGGTCACGTGCCTTCAAAAACTAGGTCAGTAGGTCAAATAATAGAAAAACCTTGTGACCTCTCTAGAGGCCATAATTTTCATGGGATCAGTATGAAAGTTGATCTGAATGTTCATCTTGATGATATCTAGGTCAAGTTTGAAAGTGGGTCACATGCCTTCAAAAACTAGGTCAGTAGGTCAAATAATAGAAAAACCTTGTGACCTCTCTAAAGGCCATATTTTTCATGGGATCTGTATGAAAATTGGTCAGAATGTTCATCTTGATGATATCTAGGTCAAGTTCGAAACAGGGTCATTTGCAGTCAAAAACTAGGTCAGTAGGTCTAAAAATAGAAAAACCTTTTGACCTCTCTAGAGGCCATACTTGTGAATGGATCTCCATAAAAATTGGTCAGAATGTTCACCTTGATGATATCTAGGTCAAGTTTGAAGCTGGATCATGTGCCATAAAAAAACTAGTTCAGTAGGTAAAAATAATAAAAAACTTGTAACCTCTCTAGAGGCCATACTTTTCATAGGATCTGTATGAATATTGGTCTGAATGTTCATCTTGATGATATCTAGGTCAAGTTCGAAACTGGGTCAACTGCAGTCAAAAACTAGGTCAGTAGGTCTAAAATTATTAAAATCTTTTGACCTCTCTAGAGGCCATATTTTTCAATGGATCTTCATGAAAATTGGTCTGAATTTTCACCTTGATGATATCTCAAGTTCAAAACAGGGTCACTTACCTTCGAAAACTAGGTCAATAGGTCAAATAATAGAAAAACCTTGTGACCTCTCTAGAGACCATATTTTTCAATGGATCTTCTTGAAAAATTGGTCAGAATTTTTATCTTGATAATTCTAGGTCAGTTCAAACTGGGTCACATGAGCTCAAAAACTAGGTCACTATTTTCAAATAATAGAAAAAATGACGTCATACTCAAAACTGGGTCATGTGGGAAGAGGTGAGCGATTCAGGACCATCATGGTCCTCTTGTTCAGTATTTGTTGGTGGGGCACTGACAGGAAATTGCAGACAGATTGCCTGCTCTTTTCAACTCTGCCAGTATTCACAAAATGCAGATTACTTGTGGATTATTAACATAGCAACAAGTATGATTGTGTATTTCAGTATTTGGTGGGGAACTGACAGGAAATTCAGGACAGATTGCCTCCCCTCTCTACCCATACCAGTATCCACACAATGCTGATTACATGTGGACTGTTACCGTACCAACAAATATGAGAGTCAGGGTTACATTTACCACATTAGATATGGAGAGTTCATGGCGTGGATGTTCATTTGACTTCTTGAAGGTATGTCTTTATCTGCTATCAGGCAATATTATGTCTCCCCCATAGGTATTTTTTTTGTCTTCACGTCTGTCGGTCGGTCGGTCTGTCTGTCCATCAGCATTAAGCTTGTCTGACTTTCACAGGTCAAACTGCTGGCCAGATTTCGACAAACAATGTCATCTGTACATACAAGGACTTTGTAACTACTGGATATAATTTGATGATATCTTGATATATGGGAACAGACTAAGAAAATATACATAAAGTCACTTTCCTATGAGCACAACAAACACGACACAGCCAGCCATACATCGCAAAGTAGGCCCACCAACAATATAGATATAACAGGCAGGTTGCTTCAAATATCTGACAACAAGTGAGCCACACCATGAGAAAACCAACATAGTGCATTTGCAACCAGCATGGATCCAGACCAGCCTGCGCATCCATGCAGTCTGGTCAGGATCTGTGCTGTTCGCCAACGGTTTCTCTAATTGCAGTAGGCTTTGAAAGCGAACAGCATGGATCCTGACCAGACTGCATGGATGCAAACGCACTGTGTTGGTTTTCTCATGGCGCGGCTCATTTACACATCATGCTATTCATTCTTGTTATACAATGTATGAATTGGAGGAATTCTTATAAAAATTAAAATGTTGATTCTATGTCATTTCAACTTTCAGATTCGCGACGGAGGAACTGTGGACAGTCCGGTGGTAGGTACATACTGCGGTACTACTCTGCCAGACATGTATATCTCAACATCTAACCAGCTCCATGTTGAGTTCCATTCTGATTGGTCAAGCACCGGACAGGGCTTCCTCTTGAACTGGGAGGCGACCTCAGACAATCCAATAACCACCCCAGCACCAACAGCATCCACTACCCCAGGTAAATATCTTATATTTCATGCTAGTTTTCACAGAGATTCTTTTTGGTTGATTTATAATCTTAAACTTAATCGTAGAATTTCATATTTGTATTTAACTAAATTGTTCATCATAAAAGTCAGTACAATTATATGTGGACTGTACAACCTATTTCCTTCTCCCATTTGTCAAAATATGTATTTGACCTTTGCCAAAGAGGTCATTATAAGTTGTAGTTTACACATAGATATTGGTTACTGTGTAATATGTTACATTATTTTGTACACACTTGCAGTGCCAGGATGTGGGGGTATTCTCAATGTGACAGACTCTTTGCAAACAGTTATCTCCCCTGGCTACCCAGATGGGTACCAGCACAATTTAGACTGTACCTGGATATTGAATTCTCCAGTTGGCTCCCGGATTTGGTTGAACATTACGGATATCAACATAGAGGCACATTCTTCTTGCAGTTATGACATTCTCAAGATATACAATTGTAAGTATCATTCTTTGAACATTACTGTTGGAATCTGACTTCTTGATAAAGGAAAGATGTGAAACAACCTGCAAAAACCTTATGTAGATTTTAGTTCTGTTGAAGACCAAGAAAAATCAGTTTTACACTTGATCTTAGTTGAGTCCAAAAAACATTTTTATTAAATTTGTTTTGCAGAGTGCAGGAAATCTGTTAGATATTATTTGGTTCAAAATTATTATACCAGATTTGATGCGTGAGATCAAGGAAAGATGTTACTTTTATATCTCCTTTCCAAAAAGGCTGTGTGGAAGAAGGGAGAGTGGTTGATATATTGTTTTGCTAATGTCTGTTGTCTGTCTCTCTGTTAACTGTGTGAAATTATTCTGCAAGCATATAACCTCATGGTATTGTTTCAATGTGTTAAAAAGTCGTTCAGCTATGTTTGTTTGTTTGTTTTGGGTTTAACACTGTTTTCCAACAGTATTTCAGTTAACCAAACCAGTGTTCCTGGATTCTGTACCAGTACAAACCTATTCTCCGCAAGTAACTGCCAACTTCCCCACATGAATCAGAGGTGGAGGATGAATGATATAAGACACAATGTTGTTTATCAAATAGTCATGGAGAACATCTCCCGGGGATCGAACTTACAGCCCCGTGATCCGTAGATCTGCACTCTCCATATTGACCTAAGCGGGCGGGCTAGTTCTGCTATATATCATATTTTAAGTGATAGTATAAGTGAAAGTAGTTATCAGTAGAGCCTGGTGGTCTCTATTCACAGGTGTTCTTTTACACAGGTTTAAGTACATAATTCATGATTTTCTTTAAACAGCTGGTTATACTTATGGAAGGTTGTTGGGTACCTTCTGTGGGCGTACAGGGAACGAGATACCATTGATTTCATCTCAGAATAGCGTGGCAATGAAGTTTACTACAGACTTTTCTGTCAATGGAACGGGATTCAGTCTACAATACAAGAAAGGTAAGTATTTTCCCAAAGTCTTGGGACACCCTTAATATTCGGACATCTAAAAATTTGTAAAAATTATTATTTTTCTCATACCTAACATTTCTTGGATATTTTTCTGTTCTTATAGTTTGGGACAGTATGTAAAGCAATAATTTCACCAACAAAACATTTAGAAAACTCAGAGGAAAATGTATTTATATTCCTGCTTCCATAAAGATTTATTTTTTGTCGAGCCCGCTTACGGTGAACTTGACTTAGTCGTCACTTTTGGCGGGTCGGTGTATGTGTGTCCGTCTGTCCGATTTTGTCTGGACCATAACTTTGACTTGCATGGACCAATCTTGTTTATATTTGGTATGAATGTTAATGAGAAGGAGTGTCATGCAAAAACCTCATCATCCTATCTCAAAGGTCAAGGTCACAGTTGGAGGTCAAAGGTCAAATTGAAGTTTGTCCGGAGCATTTCTTCCTCATGCATGGTGGGATTTTGATGTAACTTGGCATGAATGTTCACCATTATGAGACGGAAAGTCGTGTGCAAGAACAAGATCCCTAGGTCTAAGGTCAAGGTCACACTTAGACAGCTGGCAGGCTCGACAGTCTGCCCGTGGGCATACTTGTTTTTGGTTTAAAACAGATTTACAATTAGAGAATATGCATACTTACATCACGGTTGAAAAAGCACTGCTTTTAATATTTCACATGATTGTTCAAAAAAAAAAAAAAATAAATAAATAAATAAGTGTAGGAAATTATGTATATATGTATAAACACTATCCGACAATTTACTCGGGTATGTTTGTTAAATCCGTTTAAAAAATGTTATTTGATTCTTTTAAAACATTGTAAAAAAATGTAGATCCTAACTTTTTTATACATTTTACCGCCTTTTTACGCGACGTCGTTTAACGACATCACGTCCGTTGTTTTTATAGTTATTCTTCCCTGATGAAGGCTTAACGACGAAACGTTGGAAGTTACTAATTATCTATGAACAAACGCTACATGTGTTGTTGTTGATTTTTCCTGTTTATTAATATGATTGTTTACAGAGCTGTAAAGAGAGATAAAAAAAAACAATGGAATAAGTAATACGATACACCATGTTAATCAGTATTGAAACCCCTGATAACGATATGAAAAAACAACTATCAAAAATTGCATTTAAGAAAAAATTAGTATATTTTATGTTGAAAACAAAATGAATGGCAGTCACATTATAAGCAAATGCATTATGGCCCTTTAACCCTTAGACTGCTAGCGGCAGATGATTATGCCTTTGCGACCAGTGCAGACCAAGATCAGCCTGCACATCCGTGCAGTCTGATCATGGTCTGCACTGTTCGCTATTCAGTCAGTAAATTTGCAGCAAACACCCCTTCAAATAATAAATGGTATTGCCCAAATTGAATGATGGACCAGTCCATTTTAGAAATTTAGCAGGCTAAGGGTTAAATGATCAATTTCAGTATGTGGAGGAGTAATGCGGGTGAATAATGGAGTAATACAGTCCGACAGGTATCCAAACAACTACCCTGCTAATGCCAACTGCACATGGACTGTGACGGTACCGGCTGGACGTACTATACGCTTACAGTTCAACAATAATTTCAACATTCAAGGCACACAGGGCTCCTGTTCAAGGGATTATTTACAGGTTTGGCAACAGTTTTCACATACTGTACAAGAAATGGCCAATCCCTTGAAACATCTAGATGTTAAACGTTACATTATCGTAATAAACATATGAAGTGATATTGATAGATCGAAATAAAACTTTATTTTTTGCTCTAGGAATAAACAACCTTTACACTGTCAACAGTCTGCCCTATTCAGTCCTTTGCATATTTTCTTTTACAGATATTTCTTTCGTAAATGGAGTTAGATATTTTAGCATGTGTCCTTGACCTTAGTCAGAGAGTTACATGCATGTCTGTGACAGACTGATATGAATAAACTATACTCATTTTCGATGCAAAAGGGCCTGCTCCACTTCTAACAAAAGAAATGGTTAAAAAAGAAAAAGCAGTGGTATTTCAGTTTGTCATAATAACTTCATAAAATATGAAGAGTAGCCCAGATATTCACTCTACGTTTTACAGCTACTCAATGGTTTGTACTCGAGTTCACCACCACTAGGTAATACTGATGGCCGTTACTGTGGTAACACTGCACCAGCCACCATGGAGACTGACAGCAACCGATTGAATGTCCAGTTTGTATCAGATGGATCCGGAAGTGGCCCTGGATTTTCACTAAGTTTCAGTGAAGTACATGTGACTTGTGGAGGTCAGCTGAGCCTAGATGCATCAACTACAAGTGGAACATTTACGTCGCCAAACTATCCGAATAATTACCCGCATAATGTAGATTGCGTCTGGTTGATAACTGCACCTGCTCATGAAAGAATACAGATTGATTTCATCGAAGACTTTGGAATAGAACGGCATTCAAGGTAAGTTAAATATCAAAATTTAGAATTATATTCATTTTTCTGATGGACAACTTTTTGTTGATTAAGAGGTTGTGCAAGTACTGGAAATCAAATCCAACAATAAGATAAAATGCCAGTTAATCTTACCTTTGTGGTAGATATGCACATTTGTTACACCGGAAGTCTTGGCTTAATGTCATTTGTCCAGGTAACCTTTAATTAAACGTAAACGGCATGTAGAAGCATAAAACATGCCAAGAAAAAAATGGCAGATTTTATGCAAACTAGTGAAACTAGGAAGCTTACTGTCTTTGTATTAATGCTTGCTTGTGTAATATATGTAATAGTTTCAAACCGTGTCATAAAATTAGCTAAAAATTTGGGTTCTCATTAATCAAGGGCAAGTTACTCAAAACTGAGTACACAAACCTTTACATTTTATTTGACAGTTATGATAGGAAATAGGTAAATTTACAACAGTGAGAAGTCTAATTAAAATCTTACATGGTAGGATTGTTTTGTGTGTGTAAAAATGTCATAAAATTTTGAATTTCCTATGTCTTTTTTTTGATGAGTTTTTTTTTCGAATTAATTGGCAGAATTTTCCTAGTATAGCAAGATGTTTTGAAAAATTAAAATCAAATGCTGCATTGTAGAAAAAAAATGATAAAAACATACGTAACTTCATAAAATGTGAAATTCATTGATTCATGACTCCACAAAATAGCAGCAATTTTGGCTGTATCCTTGAGATTAAATACTCATGAAATTAAATAGGTTTTTCCTGTGATATCACAGGTCCCTTACTGGCTTATTTGAATGTAGTTTCTGTCTTTGATTCTGTTAATAATGTCTTCAAAAATGTCCAGATTTGTCTCTATTATCCTTAATTGTACTGTATGCGAACTTTGATTAAAATAACTGGCCTATTTGATTAAAATAATTTAACTGGCCGATTTAATTAAAATAACTGGCCTATTTGATTAAAATAACTGGACTATTTGATTAAAATAACTGGCTTATCTGATTAAAATAACTGGTCTGTTTGATTACAATAACAAAGAAGTCAGAGATATGGAAATCTGAAAATCTGTGCATGGGGTCTGACTCTCATTAACTGTTTCAGGTGTAATTTTGATTTCATTGAGATGCGTGATGGTGGAACTGTAAATTCACTTTCTCTTGGCAAATTCTGTGGCTACTCTAAGCCAAGCACTGTTGTGTCTACCGGTAATGTAATGTATGTGAGGTTTCGAACAGATTCCAGTGTGCCAAGGATTGGTTTCAAAGCTCAGTATAAGATAGGTAAGATTATCCCATTTTCTTGTGTCTATGTCATTCTTAGGTATTTAAACATTTAATCTGTTAACCGATTGACTGTTTGAACATCCAATTATCAATTAGTAAAATTGGCTACCAGATGATCCCAGTTTTTCTTCAGGCTTAAGGGGACACAAATTTTACTGATTTATACATCAACCTAGAATTTGATGAAATTTAGATTTTGGTACCTATTTTTATGCCAGTACATAATAGAAATGGTTATAGTTACACAAAAGCTTAATATTCCATTTTTTCATCAGATTTGGAATTTTTCTGGATATGTTTATAATTTAGTATGAATTGTGTCCCTTTAAGGTACTGGACCCATAATGACTCTTAAAAATTTTAATGAGTTACGTATCTTTGTATAAAATTTTGGCGTTATTCGGAAGCCCTTGGCCATTTCAGAAAATTGCTTTTCTATAACAGTTAGGGAATACCAAAATTGCATATGGAAAATAGGTAACCAAATGTAAAATACCAATTTGTTACAAGTTCTGACTACCTTAAAATTTCTTCCTAAACATTTGGACTGTTTTGATAGGGTTAGTAAGTACTTTTTACCTGTAGGTTGTTGAAAAGCTATGGCAGAAGCTTTGTTACGTATTTTCCTGTATTTATATTTTAGATACATGTTTTTCTGAAAATTTCAGCACATGTATTTCTGAAAATTTCAGCTACATGTGGTGGACGTTATGTTGGCAACAGCGGTACAATTACCAGTCCAAACTACCCTGGTAACTATGACAACAATGCAGAATGCATCTGGATCATTCAAGGGCCAGAGGGTCATTTCTTGACCTTCACCTTTACAGCTTTCACCTTGCAGTACAGTTCAAATTGTTCTTTCAATGACTTTGTTGAAATCAGAGATCTCAATTCCACAGGTAAAGTTTTATAATCAAAGTCACCCTATCACAGATTCTCCTTAGGGATGAAATCATCTCAGACCCTGTTAGAAAATTAAATTTTGTTAATGTTGCGCTTGGTTTTAACTTGTTGATGTATATTTTTTTCAAGATATTTGTGTATTGTACAAATTCATGCTTTAAAAGTTTAAAAAACTTTGCAGTATTTTTATGCCCCCCTTCGAAGAAGGTGGGGTATATTGTTTCGCAGATGTCGGTTGGTCGGTATGTCGGTTGGCCGTTCGGTCTGTAGACCAATTGGTTTCCGGATGATAACTCAAGAACGCTTGGGCCTAGGATCATGAAAGTTGATAGGGAGGTTGGTTATGACCAGCAGATGACCTCTATTGATTTTGAGGTCAGTTGCTCAAAGGTCAAGGTCACAATGACCCGGAACAGTTAAACAGTTTCCGGATGACAACTCAAGAAAGCTTGGACCTAGGATTATGAAAGTTGATAGAGATGTTGTTCAAGACCAGTAGATGATTCCTATTGATTTTTAGGCCAGTAGGTCAAAGGTCAAGGTGACATTGACCTTGAACAGTTAAACAGTTTCCGGATGATAACTTAAAAACACTTGGGCCTGGGATCATGAAAGTTGAAAGGGAGGTTGGCCATGGCCAGCAGATGACCCCTATTTATTTTGAGGTCAGTAGGTCATAGGTCAAGGTCACAGTGACCCTGAACAGTTAAACGGTTTCCAGATGATAACTCCAGAATGCTTGGACCTAGAATTATGAATGTTGATAGGGAGGATGGTCATCACCAGCAGATGATCCCTTTTGATTTTGAGGTCAGTACGTCAAAGGTCAAAGTCACAGTGACCTGGAACAATTTCTGGATGATAAATCATGAACACTTGGGCCTAGGATCATGGAAGTTGATAGGGAGGATGATCATGACCAGCAGATGACCCCTATTGATTTAGTAGGTCATAGGTCAAGGTCACAGTGACCCAGAACAGTTAACAGGTTTCCAGATGATAACTCAAGAAAGCTTGGACCTAGGATTATGAAAGTTGATAGGGAGGACGACCAGCAGATGACCCCTATTGATTTTGAGGTCAGTAGGTCAAAGGTCAATATGTCAGGCATCCACTGCATAGTGACCAAATAATTTCTGTTCCTTGTGCAATTACTGAATGCATCAAGGGGGGGCATTTCATTTCTACTAGCTCTTGTTGTCAATGATTATGTCTCCCACCACACAGTGGTGTGGGAGACATATTGATTTACTCCAGTCTGTGTGTGTGTGTGTGTGTGTGTGTCACAAAGCTTGTCCGCACTCTAAGTCGAAATTTCTCATCCGATCTCACCAAACTTAAACAAAAATGTATTTGAACATAAGACCTCGGCCAGGTTTGATAACTAGCCAAATCGGTCCAGGCATATTGGAGTTATGGCCCTTGAATTACCAAAAATCTGCCTTTGTACTCTTGTCCGCACTCTAAGTGGAACATTTCTCACCCGATCTTCACCAAACTGGAATAAAATATGTTTGAACATGAGACCTCGACCATGTTCAATAACTAGCCAAATCGGTCCAGGCATTTTGGAGTTATGGTCCTTTAATTACCCCAAAATCGGCCTTTTTACTCTTGTCCACACTCAAAGTCAAACAGTTCTCATCCGATCTTCACCAAACTTGAACAAAATGTGTTTGACCATAAGACCTCAGCCAAGTTCGATAACTAGTTAAATCGGTCCAGGCATTTTGGAGTTATGGCCCTTGAGTTACTCAAAAATCGGCCTTTTTACTCCTGTCCGCACTCTAAGTCGAACATTTCTCATCCGATCTTCACCAATCTTGAACAAAAATGTTTGACCATAAGACCTCAGCCAAGTTCGATAACTAGCCAAATCCGCCCAGGCACTTTTGAATTATGAATTACTGATTGGATCTACTCATCCAGACCATCTAATTGGATCCACTCATTTAAACCATCTAGAGAAACTAGACATTTTTCATAGGGGCAGTTGTGGGAGACATGCGCTTTTCTCAAAAGCATCTCTAGTTGTTAAATGAGCTGATGGTTGGCTGACCCTAACCTGAGATAAGTTTAGTTTATACTAATTTATTTTATCTTGATTGTGAAAGCTTCAAGCTTATTTGAACCCTCTCTAGTCCGCTTCCTGGAAAAACCAGTACTGGTGTCATATGAGAAGGCGTGGTTATGACCCAAGTAGGGCTCAAACCCACAACGCCCAGTTTGAGCAGCCGACACCTTAACCACTAGACCACTGCTCCCCTTTATCTGAGATTGACAAGACTGTTGCCCTTATATTAAAACTTAACAGAAGCTAGGAAAAGACAACTTTGTTCATATTTGCATTCTGTTAGATAACCTAGAATTATTTAATGTTGTGAAAGAATTTTCCAAAATAGCCCAGAAAATAAGAGAATTATTAATATCTGAATTAAATTTTAATAAAATTTGCTTACTTTACTGACATTTGCAACCTAAAAAGCCATAATTTTGCTTTATTTAAACAACAAAACAAAAGAACTTGCAAAATTACTGTATTTTTTTCTTTACAAGGGGGAATTTTTAAATTATTCAACAGTTGCTGCCCAAAAGTAAGCCACCATTGTGATTAATTTAAAAAAAAAACAACAGGTAAATTATTGAAATTTTTCTGTTCAAAGGAGAATATTTTTGGTTATTTTAAAGGACCAGTGTTGTCACAAGTATGTGGCTCAAGGATTCCAAATCCTGTGATGACGTCTGACAGATATGGCTATGTTCGGTTTGTATCCAACGAAGCTCGCCAATATCCAGGATTCAGCCTGAACTTTGAAGCTAGTGTTGAAGGTGAGTTGCACTTTAATTCCATAGTCCGATATCTTTACTTTGTCATAAGCTGTTTTTTTATCACATTGCTCAAAAATCCATCACTGGTGATATTAGAGAAAGATTGACGTACATTGCTTGTTAGCACTTTCCTTGGGTACAAAGGTGATAATACAGTGGTCATTTCCTGTGCAAATAATATTAAATCCTTTGACTTTACAGAAACTAGAGTAGTATTATGTACAAAAAGCTCCCTTGAAGAACAGGTAACTGATTGCAAGCTTAAACGGACTGGCCTCCAATTGAACATGAGAATGTCAGAATTTTTGAAACAGCAGTTAATATTAGATATTGGTTTTTCAAAAGTTCAGAATATACTTAGTATCTCTGGCAAATAAATAAGATAGGGTCGTTTGCATGATTTTTTGCTGAGCTGATTTGGACCTCATACCAGTTTTATAATGGGAGTCTGTGAGAAAATCGCAGCTTTGATGACATTTTCATGAAAAATTGCTCAAGGTGAGCTGTCGTGATTAGCTTATGTCCATCGTCTGTCTTCATGTATTGTGAATTCTCAACAATTTGACTTTTAACATTAAAGAGGTCACAATTTTAGTCCAGTTCAATGAAAATTTGTCAGAATATTACCCAAATAAAATCTAACATAAGTTTGTTACTGGGTCATCTTGGGTCAAAAACTAGGTCAATAGGTCAAATGATAGAAAAACCTTGTTAACACTGTAGAGGCCACATCTTGTACCTTGTCTTCATGAATTGTTGTCAGAATGGTTGTCTCTATGAGATCTAGGTCCAGTTTAAAACTGGATTACCAGGGGTCAAAAATTAGGTTACTAGGTTGAATCATAGAAGAACCTTGTTAACACTCTAGAGGCCACATTTTCTGTTATGATCTTTCTAAAGCTTTGTCATAATGTTTGACCCTATGAAATCAAGGTCATATTCAACTGGATTATCTGAGGGTTTAAACTAGGTCAAATAAAAAAAAAACGTGTTCACCCTTTAGGCTACATTTTCTGTTTGATCCCTTAAAACTTTGTCAGAATGCTTGTCTTCATGAAATCTAGATTCAATTCAAAACTTGGTTATTTGAGGTCAGAAACTATGTCACTAGGTCAGATAAAGGAAAGACATTGATAACACTGTACAGGCCACATTTTCTACTAGTCTGGAAAATCTGTCTTGAGTTACCTGAGGTCTTAAACTACGTAGGTAAATTTATAGAAAATCCTTGCTCACACTCAAGAGGCCACATTTACTACTTGATCTATATAAGAATTCTGTCAGAATGTTTATCTCTTTGAAATTTAAATATCTGAACTATATTTTAATTCACTTGTACATATATTTTGTACACACTGTGTTTTATGAGTCACATGCTCTTCTTTATGAAAGTTGGTCAGAATGTTCATCTTGATAATATCTAGGTCAGTTTCGAAACTGGGTCACGTGCGATCCAAAACCAGGTCAGTAGGTCTAAAAATAGAAAAACCTTGTGACCTCTCTAGAGGCTGTACTTTTCAATGGATCTTCATGAAAATTGGTCAGAATGTTCACCTTGATGATATCTAGGTCATGTATGAAACTGGGTCACATGTCTTCAAAAACTAGGTCAGTAGGTCAAATAATAAAAAAACCTTGTGACCTCTCTAGAGGCCATATTTTTCATGAGATCTGTATGAAAATTGGTCTGAGTGTTCATCTTGATGATGTCTAGGTCAAGCTCGAAACTGGGTCAACTGCGGTCAAAAACTAGGTCAGTAGGTCTGAAAATAGAAAAAACTTGTGACCTCTCTAGAGGTCATACTTTTGAATGGATCTTCATGAAAATTGGTCAGAATGTTCACCTTGATGATATCTAGATAAAATTTGAAACTGGGTCACGTGCCATCAAAAACTAGGTCAGTAGGTCAAATAATAAACCTTGTGACTTCTCTAGAGGCCATATTTTTCATGGGATCTGTATGAAAGTTAGTCTGAATGTACATCTTGATGATATCTAGGTCAGGTTTGAAACTGGGTCAGCTGCGGTCAAAAACTAGGTCAGTAGGTCTAAAAATAGAAAAAACTTTTGACTTCTCTAGAGGCCATATTTTTCAATGGATCTTCATGAAAATTGGTCTGAATGTTCACCTTGATGATATCAAGGTAAATTTAGAAACTGGGTCACGTACGGTCAAAAACTAGGTCAGTAGGTATAAAAATAGAAAAACCTTGTGTCCTCTCTAGAGGCCATATTTTTCATGAGATCATGAAAATTGCTGAGAATGTTCACCTTGATGATATCTAGGTCAAGTTCAAAACTGGGTCACATGCCTTCAGGTCATTAGGTCAAATAATAGAAAAACCTTGTGACCTCTCTTGAGGCCGTATTTTTCAATGGATCTTCATGAAAATTGGTCAGAATTTTTATCTTGATGATATCTAGGTCAAGTTCAAAACTGGGTCACATGAGCTCAAAAACTAGGTCACTATGTCAAATAATAGAAAAAAGGACATCATACTCAGTTCAAAACTGGGTCAGGTGGGGACAGGTGAGCGATTCAGGACCATCATGGTCCTCTTGTTGTGAAAAACTACCTGTAGTTACGGAGAGTAATCATCTATCTTTGTGGAAAACTTAAACAAGATTTGTATTCTTGCACAGTCCCTACAGGGACAAGCAGTCAGAAAGTTTTTATTGAAACAGTTTTGTATTTATTTTACTTCAGTATGTGGTGGAGATCTGACAACACCTGAAGGCTCATTCCAGTCACCCAATTTCCCAGGAAATTACCCACATTCTCGTATATGTGAATGGAAGATTAGCGTACAACCTGGGAGAAGAATCACCTTCACCTTCGACCCATTCAACATAGAAAACCATTCTTACTGTCGATATGATTATGTAGCTGTAAGTTTATTTTACAAATGTCGGTGGTAACGACAAAATAAAAAACATCTTGTTGATTTTTCAAACAAGTACATATTGTCAGCATGTTCTAGCTCAGTGATTTTCATGGGAGTTGTGGCTCTTGATTTGTTGTATTTGGCCTTGTCAGGCAACTGGAGGAATTTCACCCAACTTTGCAAAAGTTAGAATTTTCAAGCCAAGTTTTATATATCATGGGCATGGTCTGGTTTGGTGTTTTAAGCTCACCTGTCACATAGTGACAAGGTGAGTTTTTATGATCGCCCTTTGTCTGTCGTAGGCGTCCGTCCACGTTTTCTTGTGAACACGATAGAGACCACATTTTGCAATCAATTTTAATCAAACTTGCACCCAGCTTGTGTTGGCATAATATCTCGGTTCCCTTCAAAAACTGGCCAGATCTCATGATGGGTTCTAGAGTTATGGCCCCTTAAAGGGCCAAAATTGCTATTCTTGACTTTTGAACACGATAGAGACCACATTTTGCAATCAGCTTTAATCAAACTGGCACACAACTTGTATTGGCATTATATCTCAGTTCCTTTCGAAAACTGGTCAGATCCCATCATGGGTTCAAGAGTTATGGCTCCTTAAAGGGCCAAAGTTTGCTATTTTTGGCTTGTGAACACGATAGAGACCACAGTTTGCAATCAGTTTAATCAAACTTGCACACAACTTGTATTGGCATAATATCTCTGTTCCTTTCGAAAACTGGTCAGATCCCATAATTGGTTGCAGAGTTATGGCCCCTTAAAGGGCCAAAATCTGCTATTTTTGGCTTGTGAACACGATAGAGACCACATTTTGCAATCAATTTAATCAAACTTGCACACAACTTGTATTGGCATAATGTCTGAGTTCCTTTCGAAAAACTGGCCAGATCCCATCATGGGTTCAAGAGTTATGGCCCTTTAAAGGACCAGAATTTGCTTTTTTGGCTTTTGCAGCCATATAGAGACTTCATTTATGGTTTGATTTGATACAAACTTGCAAAATATCTTCAGCAACAATAAATCTTGGATTTCGTGATGAATCTGTCCGATCAAATAATAGGTTCCGGAGTTACGGCCGCTGATTGATCCCTGAAAGAGCCAAAATTTGTTAATTTTTACCTTGTGAACAAGATAGAAGTGATATTCTATATTTGATTTTAAAAGCACTCACACACAACTTAAATCACAATAAGATATCGGTTCCACCGTAAGTGTGAAGCAAAGTTGTGCATATAATTATCAAGTTCTGATTAAATTATTTTCAGCAGAGTCATTACCCTTGATTTATCAAATTCTTTCCTGATACCACTGGGTGGAATTTCATTTAACTTCACAGGAGTTACTACTGCCAAGCGTAGTTTAATATATAGTTGGAATGTTATGGCTCAGTGATTTTTCTTGGAGTTTTGTCCCTTAATTTGCGGCATTTTACAATTTCTGGGTGGTAAGTAATTAGAGGTATACATTCTTTTGTGAAAAACAAATTCTCTGGTTAGGTTTGAATATGCTACAGATACCCGAATGATATAACAGATTCAAAAGATTACAGCAGACGACATGTAAAAGGGAAGCATATGAAATTCATTTGCTTAAATTTTTCCAGGTTTACAATGGACGCGAGTCAGATTCCCCAATAATTGGAAGATATTGTGGAGACAATCCACCAGCAATGGTGGAAACTTCTGGAAACACTGCGAGAGTTGTGTTCCGAACCGATGGATCTGTCACAAACGGAGGCTTCAGAGCATCTTATACATCACAGAATGAAGCAGGTATTATATAAATCAAATTATTATATAGTATATGATTTATTAGCCCTCCAGACTTGCCTTAAATGTCCATCGTTGATCAGTCTGTCTGACCAGATTTGTATCGCAATTATCACAAAAAGTATACTATAACACGTTTATTTTTCAGCATATCAGTCAAAAAGTAGCTTTAAAAAGTCTGTAACATGAATATATTTCAGCTTGCGGTGGTTTAATCACATCAAGCCCTGGCAACATTACCTCCCCTGGTTTTGGCACAGGGAATTATTCAAACAACTTACAATGTATATGGACTATACGAAATCAGGCTTACATAAATACATCCATAGTGATACGTTTCAATACCCTCAAACTGGAACCAGCAACAAGCTGCCGATTTGATTGGCTCGAAGCTCGAGAAGGTAATACATAATTATATTTTCATTACTGTAAAAAACTTTCTTAAATGATAATGCATTTGTAAGTTTTGTACTTGAGAACATTTTCCCATGACCATGATTGTGGATCTGGTATATTGACAATTTATTGGAGGCTCCATCTTATTCTGTTCTAGACTGGGTGTTGTATTTTTTGCATCACATTAATTTTGCATGTAAATACTAATTAGACTTTTTAGCTCGACTATTCGAAGAATAAGTAGAGCTATCCTACTCACCACGGCGTCGGCGTCGGCGTCGGCGTCACACCCTGGTTAAGTTTTTCGTACCAGTCCACATTTTGACAAAGTCTTTTGAGATAAAGCTTTGAAACTTTCAACACTTGTTTACCATCACCATGTCCAGTTATAGGCAAGAGTATATAACTCTGTCAAGCATTTTGACTGAATTATGGCCCCTTTTGACTTAGAAATCTTGGTTAAGTTTTTCGTACCAGTTCATATTTTGGCAAAGTCTTTTGAGATAAAGCTTTGAAACTTTCAACACTTGTTTACCATCACCATGTCCAGTTGTAGGCAAGAGTACATAACTCCATCAAGCATTTTGGTTGAATTATTGCCCCTTTTTTACTTAGAAATCTTGGTTAAGTTTTTCGTACCAGTCTACATTTTGACAAAGTCTTTTGAGATAAAGCTTTGAAACTTTCAACACTTGTTTACCATCACCATATCCAGTTGTAGGCAAGAGTACATAACTCCATCAATCATTTTGGCTGAATTATGGCCTCTTCTGACTTAGAAGTCTTGGTTAAGTTTTTCGTACCAGTTTATATTTTGTGTAAAGTGTTTGACATATGGCTTTGAAACTTTTATATCTTGTTCAGTATTATAGTCTCTATCAATAGGCAAGAGTACATAACTCTGTCATCTTTTTTGGCTGAATTATGGCCCTTTTTGAACTTGGAAATTGGTTCTGTTTTCGTATATGTCCATGTTTTGTCAAGATTATTTGACATATGGCTTTTAAACTTTAAACACTTGTTTATCATTATGATTTCCATCTGCAGGCAAGAGTACATAACTCTTGACAACTATTTTGGCTGAATTATGGCCCTTTTTGGAATTTGACATTTTTGTCAAAATATTTGAACTGTGGCTTTGAAACTGTTAACACTAGTATATCAACATGATTTCCATCTGTAGGCAAGTGTACATAACTCTGTCAACTATTTTGACTGAATTATGACCCTTTTTGGACTTGGAAATTAGTTTAACTTTTCATACAAGTCTGTGTTTGCCTAACATATAACTTAATAACATATTTGCCATCATGGTCACACATTGCCACTTAGTGCAAGACTAATCGAAATCCACAAATACAGGAAAAAATTTTGTTTAATCCATTGTTTTCTTTTGTCTGAAAATCTATGGAAATATTTTGACCCCATTCTTCAATCAATTCTTCGAATAGTCGAGCGCGCTGTCATCCGACAGCTCTTGTTCTATTTCTTAAATCCCCAACTGCCATGTGTAAAGGTATTTTTCAGAACATCAGATACTAGTTTTATTAAATACAGAAGTCAATTTAATACCAAAAAACATTGTTGATCACCTGTTATTTATACTCAAACGAGTACCAGAATATTTTTACAGAAGCAATAAAGATTTTACTTTTTGTTTTTGTTGACCAGTAAAATTTAGTAGTGTTGATTAACATTTTTATGACCATTCGACAAAGGTGGTACATGTATTTATTGAACATTGATTAAAATGTACAGTTGGTAGACTGCATGTGATTACAGAATTTGTGGTTTAATAATATATTGATACAAATAAAGAAGCAATTCACACACCCCTCAGCGTTGTCAGTAGAAACTCTTGCCCTGCTAAATTTCTATAATGTCTATTACTTCAATTTGGACAGTACCATTAACTTTTAAAAGGGGTGTTTTCCAAAAAGGTACTGACAAATGGCGAACAGTGCAGATCTTGATCAGACTGCACAGATCTACACTGGTTACAAAGGCAGAATCAGTCCTGTCCAGCATGATAAGGGTTAATGATCTTTGTGGGAAAGGTCATTTTTGGAGTAAAACAGCAGGTTGAATAATTTGACATTATAATATCCACAATTAAAATGATGTAATTCATTACACTTACACACTGTGATCATTATCACTATCGAGTTACGTATTTGCCTGTTTTGGGGGAAATATAGATCTTATTCCAGACCTTTATAGTGGCTTTAAAAAAAATTATTTATTGACGTTTTGAAACGGCTGTTTTGAATTTGCAAATAGTGCTGTTTGGAAAGATTAGTGACAGTAAAACCATCTCAAAAAGTATTACACTAAGGCCCAGTTATTCATTACTAATAGAATATGCCTCTTTAAGGATGACATCACGTAATAGGCCTCAATTTCACCAAAAGCGTACATACGACTTGATAATGTAAGCTTTGAAAATGTCAGCCGAAAGAAATAAGGTGCATATTGACAAGTTATGAAGCATACATGTCATACATCCCGGATTGTCCGGGATTGTCCCGGAAATCACATACTCGTCCCGGTGTCCCAGACAGTGTTGAAATGTCCCGGAAAATTAAAAATATAGAAAAACAAAAATAACCCCAAAAAAACTAGTTTTTTGACCTAAAAATTGTTGAATTTTACATTTATAATAAAGTGACAGAAGTTCTCAAAAAATTCATTTAGATTACCTACCTTGATAATTTTCGTTTTTCATGAGTTATCTCCCCTGAAAACTAGAAAAAAGATAATTTTCTCCTTTTCCCTACTGGGAATTTTAAATTTCTTTTTGATATTTGTATCAGAATCACATAATGCAGCTTTTTACCACAAAATTTTCTCGAAACTCAAGTTCAGATTCTTATAATCAAAGAAATTATATATTTCCCATAGGCATCAATGTTAACTTCAATACCGATTATCTCCCCAAAAAATGATCAGATTTGAAAAGTCTCTTGGTGAAACGTTTTTAATTTTGAATGTCTTTAAAGTGACCAAATTTCATTTAAATATTGCCATCCAGTTACAAGATATGAAACATAGCTATTACACCATGTTATCCTTAAGGATAATACAGTGATGATCTATTAATATTTTGTAGAATTTTGTTAGTAGTTTCAACAACCAGAACTTGCAGTTTATAGTAACATAGTTTTATTTCTCATTAGTGATACTTGATATAACTGACTTACTGAATTTTCTGATGTTACAGGTGATTCTTTGAACGGAGTGTTACTGGATGAATATTGCGGAAACAATACGTTACCAGCACCAATTATTTCTCCCACTCCAAGTGTGTGGTTAAGATTCCGTACTGACCGCTCAATCGTCGACCAGGGCTTCCATCTCTCGTACAATTTCACTCGTAAGTATTACGTACTGTGTAAGTGATTTTTAACCTGATTATTAAACGACATATTTTTGACAAAATTATTTTACAGTGCAAATTACAACATTGCGTATTAAACATACCTCGAGCACACTACATAGTAGAATATACGCAGCGTTTCTTCTATACTCTGTCCATCAACAGAGAAATAATCAAAACCATGATTCAAAGCTTCTAAAAAAACAGTGTTTTGAGATTTTTCTTAAAAGTGTCTACTGAATCAGAATTTCTCATGTCTACTGGTAGTTTGTTCCATAGTTTGAAAACTTCTGTCACCAAATGTTCTCTGCAGTGTCAAAAGGCTAAGAATGTTTATCATAAGTAGTGATGTGATTCAATTAAGACTTGTTTCTCAGCAGTATTTGCGTTAAGTTTTCTTTGGGTTGTTGGATGGGGCGCGGGATGGTGTGGAATGGTGGTGGCAATGATCTATTTGATTGTGTGGTCTGATTTGAATTTTCTAGACACTATCACCATTATGGTGTTTATTAGACTATTGCTGCAAAAAATGATAAATCTGCAATTTGTATATTTATAACTTAAAAACAAATGAACGTTTTGTTATAGAATGTGGAGGAATGTTAACAGACCCTACTGGTATCATAACAAGCCCTAACTACCCCAGTGATTATGATCATAATGATGCCTGTGCCTGGATGATCACAGCGCCAGAAGGAACACAAATTGTGGTATGTACATGTAGATATAGGATTGACCAAATGCGGTATGTGTAAGATCACTGATCCTCCACTTCTGATTCATGTGTGGAAGTTGTCATTTACTTGTGGAGAAGAGGTTACTGCTGATAAGAAAATCACTGATATTGGTTATTCCCATAAGGCATTTAGAAAAGTATCTTATGACTGGAAGTATTTATACCCTGCTGAATTTCTATAATGAACTTGTCCATCTTTCAATTTGGATAGTACCATTCACTGTCAAAAGGAGTGCTTACCAAAAGATAATGATTTAAAGGCGAACAGTGCAGACCACAATTAGACTGCATGGATGTGCAGGCTGATCTTGGTCTGCACTGGTCGCAAAGGCAGAATCTATTGCCACCAGCAGGCTAAAGGTTAAGAAAAAATACCTATAAAATTCCATAACAATCTTAAGAATATGAGGACCAGCTAAAAGTGACTTAATTTTTGTTAGTTTATACTTGATTGCTTCAGTTTGATAATGTTTTACAAAGCTCAATGACAGCTCAATTAATTTAGAACAGGACCATCACATTGATTTGTGTATGATGGGCACATGCTCTGAAATACTATATACATATGATATACAGAATATAAAAAAAACTTCTTTAAAGATATTAAAATACATTAAAACTTGTTCTTTTCATAGCTTGAGTTCACAGACATTGACATAGAAACTCATCCAAACTGTAACTATGACTACTTGGAAGTTTTCAATGGACCATATGCATCGTCACCTTCGATTGGTCGATTTTGTGGCTCAACAACACCTGCAACAATACGTTCTCAGAGCAATTCTCTTAGACTGGTCCATTTCACAGATTTCAGCATGGCAGCTAGAGGCTTCAGACTCACATACTCGTTTAGAACACAAGGTATAGTATATACAGTGCAATTTGGGTGGTTCTGGGCTTTCCTAGTATATTTCTTAGAACTGTTCTTATCCCATTTTGGCTTTGAGCGATAAGTGTTTCACGGTAGAGGTATTTCTCTCCCACAACCAGGTTGTTACATGCCTAAAACCCTACAGGTGTAACAACCACATTTCATAAAACATTTGTACTGGGCTCAGGGTTATAATACCCCAGTACACATACGGCGCGGATAGCTACGTCTAGCCACGGATAGAAACGTAGTAATCCGTATCGATCCGTACCTGAGCCGTACCTTAAAGTAGTAATTGGTATCAATCCGTACTAATCCGTATGGCTCAGGTACGGATCGATACGGATTACTACGTTTCTATCCGTAGCTAGACGTAATCCGCGCAGTATGTGTGACTGGAGTATTATACTGACCAGTCTCAAAACTCATTCTTAGACTGGTGGCCAGTGGTCTCCAAACTATGTTGTATTCTTTAGAGTCTTTCAAATAAACTGAAGTGTTTGCTGCGCAATTGTAAGAAAACAACATGATTTATTGATAATTACTTTACCATGAGTTGTATTGGTTTAGGGAACATAATGTAATTATGGTCGTTCCCAGCTAGCTCAGGAGGCTGTTTGTCTCAAGTTTGATTCTAAGTTGTGGTTTCTTTGACAATTTGACCGAAGACTCACTGTCCAATTTTGAAATAATTTGACACAAATGATCCTTGTGTAAACCTCTATCAAGATTGTTCAGATTATTCTGATTTATCAAAAAACATAGCTGCCAGGTGGCTCGGTCACTTTTCTCTATATGTATACTATATGTATATAGCATAACTCAGGTGAGCGATCTAGGGCCATAATGGACTCTTGTCATGCAAACATAGTTGTATTGGACTCATCTACACTCAAGTAATTTATCTGTCTTCAAAAAAATATCTAGAAGCTATCCTTAAAACATGAATATTTTATGATGTACTCTGACCTTGACATTGTTTTTGTTGTATTTTCAGGCTGTGGTGGGATATTCCACAGTCCCGAAGGTAATCTGTCTACACCAAATTATCCCAGGAGCTATCCACATAACACAGAATGTGTCTGGGATATTAATGTGGATTCTGGCTACACAATAACTTTGACCTTCAACCCTCCATTTGACATGGAGCACCATGGAGCCTGTGACTACGATTATGTTGAGGTAGGTTGTATATTAGATTGAGGAATGTTGTATATTGAATTAAGTTTGATATTGTGTAAATTTAGGTTGTATATTATGTTGAGGTTAATTGTATGTTCTTGTGAGGTATGGTTAGTGTTAAATTGAGTGTGCATTATTATGTCCCCTTTCAAAGAAGGAGGGGTATATTGTTTTGCAGATGTCGGTCCGTCAGTCTGTGGGTATGTAGACCAATCCGTTTCAGGATGATAACTCAAGAACACTTTGGCCTAGGATCATGAAAGTTAATGTGGAGATTGGTAATGAACAGCAGATGACCCGTATTGATTTTGAGATCAGTAGGTCAAAGGTCAAGGTCACAGTGACCTGGAACAGTTAAAACGGTTTACGGATGTTATATCAAGAATGCTTGGGCCTAGGATCATGAAAAATGATAGGGAGGTTGTTCATAATCAGCAGATGACCCCTATTGATTTTGAGGTCAGTAGGTCAAAGGTCAAGGTCACAGTGACCTGGAACAGTTAAACCATATCCAGACGTTAACTTGAGAACGCTTATGCCTAGGATCATGAAAGTCAAGGTTACATTGACCCAGAACAGTAGAACTTTTGTATACAGTGACCAAATAATTTCTGTTTCTTGTGCATTTACTGAATTTACTCTTGTGATGTTTTATGTTAAGGTATATTGTATATTATGTTGAGGTAAATTGTATGATATGTTTAGTTTGGCTGTATTTTATGTTGAGGTGTGTTAAAGTTACAGTTAAGTAGATAGTAATGAATATCATTAAGTTGAGGTAGGTTTGTGTTATGTTTAGGTATAGTGATATATTATGTTGATAATTTTGGTAGGAAGATGTTTGTTCTGTAGGCATACATTCGCTAGGGTAATATGACGGATGCAGTATCAAAGAAGTCTTTATTGAGATTTGGCGTAGCAATGTCAGACTTAATTAGAGCATTGGATAGCATGTATTCATGTGTGGGTCATAGACATGAATGTTTACTTTTAGTCAAATAAATGTTGAGATGAATTACTGTAAAGTGAATATGGATTTGGTTTCTCAGACTTAATCGGGAATTTGGTATAATTGGATATAAATGCTGTATTCTTCTGGAAAAATGATGCCTAATTGAATGAAAATTGGTTATGGGCATATTGTTATGTTTTACAAATAATGTTTGTTTCCTATCCTCTTCATTTTGAAAGGTTTTTGACAACACTAAATATAGTTAAATGTTTGAATAAATTAGAAAATCAGTAGTTTACTAGAAAACAGTGTACATTGTAACTTGTGATTACGACATCTTAGAAATTTAAAGCAAGTACATCCCATGAAAAGTATTTTCTTATTAATTAATCAGTACAGAGCAACAACCTCTATACAAAAACGAATTACAGTTCTGGCAATATCACCCTAATGTTAGTGTGTTTGTTTTGTTGGGTTTAGTGTCGCACCGACACAACAATAGATCATATGGCGACTTTCCAACTTTGATGGTGGAGGAAGACCCCAGGTGCCTTTCTTAGCATTATTTCATCATTGGCGGGTACCTGGGTAGAATCACCAATCTTCCATAAGCCAGCTGGATGGCTTCCTTACATGAAGAATTCAAAGCCTTGAGAGAGGCTCAAACCCACATCGTTGGGGGACAAATGATTTGAAGCCAGCGACCTTAACCACTCGGCCTAGGAGCCCATCATCACCTTAATTAGGTTGCAGTTTTTCTGACTTGGTCATTATTTCTTTATCTCTGCAGGTGAGTGATGTGCTAAGCAATGGTACCCTGGTTTCCTTGGGTAAATGGTGTGAAAATATTTTGCCTCCAGTGGCAACGTCAACTGGGAACCGGCTGATTGTTAAATTTAGATCTGATCAGTCAACCAATGGAAATGGATTCTCAGCTGGTTGGACTTCAGGTTTGTGTCATGTTTTTGTACCCCTTAATAAAGAAGTTAGGGTAAAGGTAAAATTTTTTCTGTCGCTTATAGGTAAAGGTAAATTTTATTAACTGTGGCTTTGTGAAACAATGAACATAAGCTGTGTAGAGCTTTTGAGCGACCCTGTTTTAAGAACAGTTAAAACAAATTATACCTTACTCCCAGCAGTTTGCTGGTACCCATTTACATCTTGGTCGACTGAGGCAATTGTTATAAAGTGCCTGGACACGCTGCAATAGGAGTAGCCAGGAATTGAACACAGGGTCTTCACCTCTGTAGGAAAGCGTCTTAGACCTCTCGACCAATGGGTCCATGCAGGTTTGCAGCTTTTGACTTTTGCATTCATCTTTATGTTCCAAAATTTGTCAAGTTTTAGATTTAGCTTTAAGTTGGAACTGTTTCAAAATTTAACAGACAATCCACAGTGATCTGTTGAACTAAGCGTTTCCATAAAATCAAGATATGTACTTGATTTAAAAAAAAAAAAAGATGCAGCCAAACCCAGCTAGAGTGATCTTCCTTGTGAAATGAAAAAAGTTGTCATGTTGACTTACCTTTCAAGGCAGTTTATGATAACTAATAGCTGTAATCATTATTTTGGAGATGGTCTGTATTTTCGAGGTAGTCCTTATTTGGAGGTTGTCTGAATTGCAGGTTAGACTCTTCTTCAAATATTTCTACTGAACAGATAATTTATGTTTGAAATATTTCAGGTTGTGGTGGTGTTTTGACTAGTCGTCAAGGCATTCTGTTGTCTCCAGGCTTTCCTAATACCTACACAAACAACCTACGATGTAACTACACACTAAATATGGACCCTCAACATTTCATCCTTCTCAGGTTTGACCCAGACAACTTTAATATTGAAAGTAAGTTCTTGATATTTTTGTAATATTACCCCTTACCCTGCTAAATTTCTAAAAAGGACTGGTCGATCATTCAATTTGGGCAGCATCACTTATTATTTAAAGGGGTATTTGATGAAAATTTACTGACTGAATAGCGATGTCCCTGTGAGATTTGAAATTTACTTTGATCATCAAAATACCTGGTATGTTACTTAGGCATGGGCCTACCAGGTTATAAAACTCAGTTTGGAGTCCATTATTTAACTGAAACCTTACCATTGGTCAATTTCAAATTGAAACAGCCAATCAAATGCTTTGGTTTTAGACTGGTCATTAGACTTAAATTAGCAAAGAGACTGGTTTGAAATCCAGGAATTACTCAGTCATGGAGTGTAGTAAACAGTAGTCAGTAAAAGGTCTTTTTCTGATATTGATGTAAAAAGATGGTTATTAAGAGAAATGTTATTTGCTTTTAGCTGGAAGGAACTGTGGATATGACTGGGTTGCAGTATATGCTGGTAACAATTCTAACTCTCGACTACTTGGTAAATACTGTGGTACGACAGCACCTCAGCCTGTCAGTTCGCTTGGACAGATGCACATACAGTTCTGGACTGATGGTTCTGTAGTCCGTACTGGATATAGAGCCCATTACATGTAAATGTATTCTCTTACTGTTTAAGTTGATAAGGAAAATGAGAAGTAAAGAGTCAGGAAAAAATAAAACAATTCAAAGCAGGCAGTGTATTGTTAAGGTACTGTATTTTACTTCAGTTTAAGGACACAAAAATTTTTTTTACTGTTGCAAGACTTTATTTTCAAAAAAAAAAGGTTTTATTGAAAAAATGTCCCAAACTTTAGGGACATTGATTCAACCAGGGATGATTAGAAATGAAAATAAAAACACCAGCTGTTGTCACATAATATTATGTCTCTCAGGAATCATATATGTGCTTCTAAAACTACTAACATTAGTCAGAGTTAGATTACTCCACACTGTAGAGAGATCAAAAGAAAAATGGTGATACTTTTATATGAAAGATTAAAGGCTCTTGTTTGAATTGAAACAAGTTAAAGCTTGTTTTAAGGTAGCAGTAATTACATCAGATATAATTTATTATTGTAAATTTCAACACTGCTGTTAAATGTAGTACATTGGTAGCTAGGTGTTAGGACTGGGAAAAGCCTTTGGGATAGTATTCATTTCTGACTTTTTGACGGAACTGTTTCAACATTTGTTAACATTTCAAGGCAAGTTTTTGTGATGTTGTATGGTGACACCCCATAAGTAGAACTACTTCTTACCAGTTTACAAATTTTACAATTTCAGGGTCAATGAGTGTGGTGGTGTGTTCACAGAACCCTATGGTATCATTGAAACCCCAAATGGGCCCACAGATTACCATAACAACCATAATTGTACATGGAGCATAACAGTAGTGCCCAATAGGGTTATACAATTAAAGTAATGTTTAATTTATATACACGCTTTTAGTGACATTTATTTGTTAGGTTTAAAGATGTATCAAAACAATTGTATGTCATATGGCAACTTTTCCAGATTTTGATGGTGGAGGAAGACCCCATTGCCCCGCCAGGAACTATTTTTTGCAAGTGCTTGCACCTGGGTAGAAATGCTGACCTTTAGTTAGCCCCCTGGAACCCACAGCAGCCATAGACAAGAGGTTCAAAGGCAGTGACCTTAGTAACTCACCTAGGGATGCCCCACTGAAAATGATGTAAACTGGCGTAAATGCCTGTAGCGAGTAACTTTGAGACTACAGGTTCAGATCCCTGTAAAAATGAAATTTGACTGTGATTTCCAAAAATTAGGAGCAAGTACTGTTGTGAAATTCAGAAAGCATTTAATGAGAGCATTTGTTACAGCATTCTATACTGTTGATTGAAAATACACAGTTCTTGGTTTGAGAAATTTGAAATTATTGGCACTCTGATTTGAATAAATGTTGACATGATAAATGTCTCCAACTGCAAGTATGTGTGCCAAACTTCAAGAAATGGGTCTTTAACTGCAAGCAGCATGTTCCAAATTGCAAGCAGTGTGACTTAAACTGCAAACAACATGTCTAAAACTCCAAGCAATGTGTCTAGAACTGCCAGCAGCATGTCTCAAACTGCAAACATTGTGTCTTAAAGTGTAAGAAACATGTCTTTAACTTCAAGCAGCATGTATTGCACTGCAAGCAACATATTACATTTTGTTTTCACATTGTGGGTTTGCTGTTTTCATACATGCAACTTAATGTTGATAAGACAGTAGGAGACTTCAAGGTACTTGGCCTTAAATGAAAGTAACAATTTCTGTTATTATATATATTTAAAGGAAATTTGACTGTTCCTACCTTTAAACTAATTACTAATTATGTTTCAGATTCCAAATGTTCGATCTCGAAGCACATTCAACATGTAACTACGACTACTTGGATATATATGATGGCCCATCCCTAACATCCCCTCTGATTGGTCGATATTGTGGTGATGTCATGCCTACTGAACAAATCAGAACCACTTCAAATACAATGACAATCAACTTCATAACTGATTTCTCAGTTACCAGAGCAGGGTTTAGAGCAGCCTATAGAACCACATATGGTAAGATGTTTATTTTTATTCTTACTGATTTTGATTATGATTTTGGATAAATAAATCATAAAACCAACAATGATTAACTTTGATACCACTGCTTCTGTCTTTCAGTCACAATATCCTAAATAGTACTTTGTATATATTCTACGTAAAATTGACAATTTTCAAAGAATTGCCACATATAGCTACACCCATTTCAGAGAACATTTCCTTAATCAAAATCACGCTGCTGTGATGCAGTAGTACTACCCGTGATAAAATTGACTTTCACTTCACCAAATACAATCTTCTCTCCATTTGTTTCAACAAAAAAAGTAAAAAATACATCCACAGTGAAATTGAATCAAAAACAAGCTTTAATGTAGACCTCTGTAGCCATGCCAAGTGATAAATTATTGTTCAGTAACCTTTCTGCCATTACATGACTAGAGCAGATGGCTCCTGCGCCTGTTCCTTCAGTATAGTCAGACCTTACTTCCATTTGATGCAGAGCCTTTACTCTAAAAGCAGCTGAGGGAACTGCCAACCCCCACATGTTCCAAGATTTTAAGTAATTTGTTAGTCTAAAATGCAGCCTTATCACTGGTGTTTAGAAACAATTAATCTGAATCTGATGCTGAAAAGGGGACACAGTGGTCCAGTGGTAACACTATCTGACTATGAAACCATGGGTCATGAGTTTGAGCCCCAGCTCCTCCAAGTAAAAATTACAAACATTGAGATAAGAGTCCCGTGTATGGGTGCTTTACACATGGTACCCTGAGAACCAGGAAGGCTTCTGGAATTGGAGCGTCTTCTGCATGTTGCATTATCCTCCCGCTAACATTATTATCAGTCTTCAGGAGGAGTCACCCATATGGGTACCAGTGGCAACTATAAATATGCTTGCATACAAACAAACAAGTGCTGTGACACAGTTTCTAGCTCACCAGAGCTCAAAAGGCTCAGAGTGAACTACTGTGATTACTTTCTGTCCATCATCTGTTATCCATCTTTTGGTCAATGTTTCCTTCAAACAATATCTTGCTGTAAATTTATTGGTTGGAAATTGATGAAACTTGGCTATGATGTGGCTCTCTTCCAAATTCCTTCAAATAGTTCAGCTTGGTAGTACTTAGGGGCTGCTTATTAATAAGCTGAAATTTAAAAAAAAAATGTTCAAAGAATGTCTTCTAAAACCCTGATCTTATTGTAAAGTATTTTCATAGAAATTCTCCTTGGGTGTCCCTCTGTCAAGAAACAACAACTGGTTAAGTCTGATTTAAAAAAGTAAAAAAATGTTCCTTGGGTGAACTATTACTAAAAGTATAACAATTATTCTGCTTCATAAATGTCATGGCCGTCAGAAGTAAAAAAAAATAGAGAAAAAAATCCTCAAATAATAACCTCCTTTAGTTGTTGATCCAGTTTTAAAATAATTTTGTAGAAATATTCCTTTGTTGACCCTCTATCAATCTTGTTCAGATTAGTCTGGTTCATCAAAAGCATGCTTCCTAGGGGTCATGCTAATTTTTCCTTGTATGTAATGGAAAATTCAAATCAGTTCTCATCAGAAACTCAGCAGCTGGTCCAATTTCAAAGTGATTTTACAGAAATATTCCTTGCACAACCTGTTACAAAAAGTTGTTAAATACCATTTGGATTTGTCAAAAGAAATTGTCACCAGGGATGGGTCTCTTTATGGAAAACATTGAAACATGAAAATCTTCTCCTCTGAATTTGCAGGTCAGTCTTCATATTATGAGTGTTTCTTAATATAATATTCCCTTTTCTCGTATTCTCAGGGTTTCTCATATTCTCGTTTCTTGCCTTAGTGTTGTCAAATGATATAATGTTTGTTATTTTCTACACAGGTATGGTACAAAACTGACACACTGAAAATTTCAAATGATTTGATCGCAATTTGATGAAATTATTGACATTTTACTGAATTAAAAAAAAAAAATCCTTATTTTTTTCTGGTGGTGTAAGCAAAATTGCCATAAATCATTCATTACGCAATTAATTGTCATATTTCTTGATGCATTTACTACAGAATATATCTTTTTTTGCACCGTGGTAATTTAAATGTTTTAAATTCTACAGTTGTTTGTTCTGATGTCAATTCTAAATCCATGGAAATACAAGAAACACTTGGTCCATTTCTGACTTTTGGGGTGGTATCAAATACTGTAACAAAATAATTAAATGGGATAATGTCTGTAACATCTTGTGGCTCCTTCTGAGAAACAAGTGAATTTTCTACAAAATTACACTGAAATACTGTTTATGAAACGGTTAATCTGTTACTGGGAGTAAAACAACTCCTTAGGCCCCTGAGAATATGAGAAAACAGCATATGAGCCGGGCCATGACAAAACCAACATAATGCGTTTGCATCCGCGCAGTCTGGTCGGGATCCATGCTGTTCGCTTTCAAAGCCTATTGCAATTATAGAAACCGTTAGCGAACAGCATGGATCCTGACAAGACTGCGCTGATGCGCAGGCTGGTCTGGATCCATGCTGGTCGCAAACGCACTATGTTGGTGCGGATCAATTATATGTTTTAGCTTTGAAATATTGATGAAGGATATGCACATGTCATGCTCATGATGTATAACCTTTGAGTCTGGAGGTCTTAAATTGAATTTTAACACTTGGGTGCATGGCCTGTTAGACACACCAATAACAGTTTTATTTCGCACTGTAAATAGATAAATCATGGAACAGTAATGTGGTGCCTTCAGTGGTTATTGACACTCCTAAAACAAAATGAGCACTTAGGCTTTGTCCTTGTGCCAATACAGGTTTAGTTATGTAACCTTCTTAGTTAAGTCTTCGCTATTTTATTTAAAGTACAGTTGAAACTCGGAATCTCAAATTACAAGAGGTAAAGCATCTTACTTCCAGATAATTGAAATTTGACTTAAAATGATATTTTGCAAATGTGTGTTTCAGATCAGGATTTGAAAATGTCTTAAAGATAACCGTAATTTTGAGATAAGAGAGTTTGAGATGTTGCTTTTCATCTATATATATATAGAGGATATTTGTTTGTTTTGAGTGAATATGGAATATGTCTCACTGAGAAGTGAGAAAATTTCAATATTTTCACCATCTTCGAGGTGAGATATATTCCATATTCACGAAAAACAAACAAATTTTCTTTTTATTTTATGCTCAATTACGTTTAGAAATGCATTTTGCAACTGTTTTAATCTCAGCGCAGGAAAACAGACGCGCGTAAACAGACATTACGTCAGATGTGCTGTGACGTTATAAAGACACATGCAACATAAAGTTCCATTTTGTTTTATATTTTGCTGCATAACGGTATGAAATTCTCTTAAAGTAAAATAATTTGAATTAAGAAATATATTATGAAGAACAAAGTGCGACTATAGATTTCATATTTTCACAGTGTGAGCGATGAGATATGAAAATATTTAACTGATAGAATATAGTGTTTCATTAGTTAGCATAAAATAAATAGTAATATTTGTAGCTTTTCTTCAATAAATTTTCTTTTTAAGGCGAAAGCCATGGATGTGGAGGCATTCTTAACTCAACAAGTGGTACTCTTAGAGCAGTAGATAGTGATGGTGACGGACAATATGAGAATGACCTTGACTGTCGCTGGTCTATAATTGCTGCAAACAATAAAGTTATACGATTAACTTTCACTGGATTAGACATGGAAGATAATCCAACATGTCATTATGACTACCTTAAGGTATATACATGTATATATATAATTTATAGATACTAGAATGTTTTTATATTATTAAATAAGTTTTGTGTATTGAAAAAGTAGGCCACTAGAATGTGTTTATGTGTCCAAATTTCATGGGTCAGTCACAAATAGTGGATCTTAAGTAACTTACGAAGTTAAGATTTTTGTTTTCATATGGAATTTGATGCATAGATGGAGGGCAATATGAAGAACATACACAGTATTGCTATGTCAAATAATGTGGTTGCTTTGGCCAGAAATGATTTAAAAATGTGACCTGAATGTGTATCCTGCTATAACTTGGAAGGTACAAAAGATGCATAAAACCCTATCTTCATGAAACTTGGTCAGAATGTTTATCTTGATGATTCCAAGGCCAAGTTTAACAGGTGAGCGATATAGGTTCATTATGACCCGCTTGTAGTACCATTAACTGTTAAAAGGGGTGCTGACCAAAAAGATACTGGCTGAATAGCGGACAGTGCAGATCATGATGTGCAGGCTGATCATAATCTACACTGGCCGCAAAGGCGGAATCATTCATGTCCAGCATGGTAAGGGTTAAGTATTCTTCAATATTAGCGAGATTTTTTTTCAAACTTGGCTAGATTTTTATTTCCCAGTTTTGTATTATGAGCTTTTTAGCTTACCTGAAGGTTAAGAGTTAGGTGATATTATAGGTGGATTGACTGACATCCATCATCCACAATTTACATAAACCTGTACCATTCAGTACTCACTAATCGGAATGGATTGAAACGTTACATACTTGTTCACTGTGATGATTTGATATGCATTGCGCAGGATCCATAACTATACTTTGCCATTTTAACAAAGTTTTGCCCTTATTGTACCCCCCGACAACAAAGTTGTAAGGGGGGGGGGGTATACTGGTTTCAGGTTGTCTGTCTGTCTGTCTGTCCGTCTGTCCGTAGACGCAATCTTGTGCACTCCATCTCTCCTTATCCCCTTGACAGAATTTAATGAAACTTCACACAAGTGATCAGTACCAACAGTAGTTGTGCATGGGGCATGTTAGGTTCTTTTAGAAAAAAAATTTGCAGAGTTATGGGACTTTGTTTTTTTGTTACTATACTATATACATAGACACAATCTTGTGCGCACCATCTCTCCTCATCCCCTTGACACAATTTAATGAAACTTCACACAAGTGATCAGCACCAACAGTAGTTGTGCATGGGGCATGTTAGGTTCTTTTAGAAAAAAAATTTGCAGAGTTATGGGACTTCGTTTTTTTGTTACTATACTATATACATAGACACAATCTTGTGCGCACCATCTCTCCTGATCCCCTTGACACAATTTAATGAAACTTCACACAAGTGATCAGTACCAACAGTAGTTGTGCATGGGGCATGTTAGGTTCTTTCAGAAAAAAAATTTGCAGAGTTATGGGACTTTGTTTTTTTGTTACTGTACTATATACGTAGACACAATCTTGTGCGCACCATCTCTCCTCATCCCCTTGACACAATTTAATGAAACTTCACACAAGTGATCAGTATCAACAGTAGTTGTGCATGGGACATGTTAGGTTCTTTCAGCGACAAAAATTGCAGAGTTATGGGACTTTGTTTCTTGTTAACATACTATGTACATACAGTCTGCATATGCAATCTTGTGCATGCCTAATCTACCAAACCCTTACACACAATTTAATGAAACTTCACACAAGTGATCAGTACCAACCCTTGTTGTGCATGGTGCATGTTACATTCTTTTAGAAAAATATTCTGCATAGTTATGGGACTTTGTTTTTTGTTACTTTACTGTATACATACAGTCTATATACATACAGTCCACGTAATTATGCAATCTTGTGTGCGTCAAATTGCAATGTACTGTGTCAGTGCATGCGGGGGGTACATTCATCACCTTTAGTGATAGCTCTAGTTTCAATTTAGCAATTTTTGGTCAAGGTTTTGTAATTAAACTGGTATCTCTATACCAGCTATTAGGGAATATATTGAAACTTCACATACTTGTTCATTGTGATGATCTAGCATGCATTGCATAGGTCTTATAACTTTTGCATTTTTACCAATTTATGCCCCTTTTTCAACTAAGCAAATTTTGGTTATGTCTTAGTATGTAAACTTGGTATCTCAGTGACACACAAATGGGAATGGATTGAAACTGTAATGCTTGTCCACTGTGATGAGCTGACAAGCATTGACAGGTTCCATACATCTGTTTTTTCTTTTTACAGAAATTGTGCCCCTTTTTGGCTTGTCTGATTTTTTAAAAAAATCTACGAGGTATTGTCATCACTTGATCATCGGTTGGTTAAAAGTTTTGTTTAGGTCTACATTTTCTCAAACACTGTAAGAGCTACAGCTTTGAAACTTTGCACACATGTTAGCCATCATTAGTTGACTGTGTAGGCAAAGAACCGTAACTCTGATTTGCATTTTGTCGGGATTATGACCTTTTTTGTACTTAGAAAATGTGAGTTTCTTGGCTAAAAGTTTTTGTTTAGGTCCAGCTTTTCTCAAAAGCTATAAAAGCTACAGCTTTGAAACTTTGCACACTTGTTTATCGCCATTAGGGAACTACCGGTATATAGGCCAAGACCCATAACTCTGATTTTCATTTTGTCAGAATTATGGCCCTTTTTATACTTAGAAAATTTGAGTTTATTGGTTAAAATGTTTGTTTAGGTCACCTTTTCTCAAAAACTATAAGAGCGTACAGCTTTAAAACTTTGCACACTTGTTAAGCATAAAATGTAGGTCAAGAACCATAACTCTACCCTGCATTTTGTCAGAATTATGGCCCTTTTTATTCTTAGTAAATCTGAACTATAACTCTTTCCTTGCATATTGTTGAGCACTTGCAGATGAGCAATGGCACCCGTAGGCAGTGCTCTTGATTTACTGATATTCATTCAATTGACAAGGCTGTTCGATAGTCAAGTGTTGCTGTCCGCAGACAGCTGTTGTTCTTATGTTCTTTTTGTATTTTATTTTGCAGATTTACGATGGAATGACTGAAGAAGATCCACTGATAGGAACGTACTGTGGATCCAATATACCACCTATGATTACATCAACATCAAATGTCCTGTATGTACGATTCTACTCGGATGTGTCCGTTACAGGTGCAGGATTTAATGCTACTTACACACAGCTTGATGGTAGGTATTTGTTGTCATTAGCATCCACATGTTAGTTGTTCAAAACTTCAACCGGCTGTTAAACTGACAGGCGGTTAAATTCTTATTCAAAATGTAAGTCTTGGTGGAAAACATTAGTTTAATGTTTTAATTTTACTGTGAAGACTTTTAGTGTTCATAATCCTTAGCTCTTACTTTTGTTAGCTCATCTAAGCAAAAAGTGCTCAGGGTGAGCGATTGTGATCGCTCACCGTCCGGCGACCATCCGTCCAGCGTCCATCCACACTTTCTTTTAAACAATATCTCCTCCTAAACCACCAGGCTAATTTTGATGAAACTTCACAGGGATGTTCCTTGGATGGTCTTCTTTAAAAATTGTTTAAAGAATTGAATTCCATACAGAACTCTGGTTGCCATGGCAACCAAAAGGAAAAACTTTAAACATCTTCTTATACAAAACCACAGGTCATAGGGCTTTAATATTTGGCATGTAGCATCATCTAGTGGTCCTCTACCAAGGTTTTTTTTAAATTATCCCCCTAGGGTCAAATATGGTATGGGGTCACATGGTTTACATGGACTTATATAGGGAAAACTTTGAAAATCTTCTTGTCCAAAACCATAGGGCCTAGGGCTTTGATATTTGGTATGTAGCATCATCTTGTGGTCCTCTACCGAGTTTGTTCAAATTATCCCCCTAGGATCAAATATGGCTTCGATCCAGGGGTCACATGGTATATATAGACTTATATTGGGAAAATTTTTAAAAAAAAACTTGTCTTAAACCATAAGGCCCAGAGCTTAGATATTTAGTATGTGTTATGCTCTAGTGGGTCTCTACCAAGATTGTTCAAATCATGACCCTGGGGTCAGTATAGGCCAAGCCTGGGTGGTCCCTTGTGTTACATTGACTTATTTGTTTTTGAAGCAGTGGCAAAGAAATTTGGACCACAAGGCCATACCAAATTGATATGTCGTTCGTCGGAACTACCGCATCAATAATTTCATTCCCGAGAAAAAAAAATAAAAATTACCCGCCCGCACGTACATAAAAATCTCCGAAAAAAATTTTTTTTTTTCGATTACGCGGTCCGGAATAATAACGGTAAAACAGGTTTTATCGCTGTTTTAATGCGTCAAATTGATATTGGTCAAAGGTCAGTAAAAAAAATGCCTATATATTTCATATAAAATGTGCTATAAACAAAGCTCTGTAAAAAATATTTCTAAAACATCAATCTCTGGTAGACTACCTTTTCTCTTTAGTTCCATGTGTCTGCAAATGAAAAACAAACAGAAAACATGGTGTTGAATAGTTCCTAGTGAAATGCCAGTCAGCTGTTTCTACCAATGTCAAGGTCGGTGAAAAAATTAATCCGCAACATACCCACAATACCTACCTCCTATTGTGGCTTCCTGTTTCCAAACAATACATCACAAAACATTGTAAATATCTTTCTAATATCCACAGATGAGTGAATTAATAACATGTGCAGAATAAATGCTTCAGCTCATATAGAATTTGCTTTTTACCCAAGAAAAAATTTGGACTATTTATATATAGGCACTATTTTCGACTACACCACGGAGGCTTACAACCGAATTACTGACCTTATTCCTATAAGAAACTTTTTTGATAATATATCTAAATTAAACTGGTTTCTCCTTTAAATATAATCCTTTGCCAACATTCCTACCAAGTTTCATGGCTGAAATACCAACAGTAGTGAAAATACAGGCATAACTGTTAGGTCATGTCAAAGGCGCCTAGGTGCCACAAAATCGAGGTTTTACGGTCAATTACATGATAATAGATTTTTTCTTATTTCGCGTCATTTTTTCATGGATATATTAAAGGAAATGGTACCGGTGTATTGAAAACTGTTCATATTATTCAGAAATCATACTTTAAAAATAGTAGAACATGTTTTTCATTGGCAGACTGTCACCAGAAGATCAAATTTTATGCAAAATTAACCAAATTTTTCATAAAATATTAGTATCAAAAGGCATTTCTAAACATTATTTTGGACAAATAGCCATATAATTGCTTTAGCAAAATGCTTTGATGTCCCAGTGAGCATTTAAGAGTAATTAAGCTTCAATCAGACCTCTTTCTGGGTATACCAAACATAATTATGGCTGTGACTCCAATAACAATGAAAAAATGACACATTTCACACCTCTGCAATTACCACCTGGCTTCTTTGACATGACCTAAGAATGTTTGCCCCTGTTAAATATACATGTTTTTGGCATTTTAATTTCATTCTTCTGGCAGACTTTCTAAGGTTCATATAGTAAAAATTTCTATAGTTAGTGCTACGGTTAACACAATGCCGTCTGTCTCAAAGCGGCAAAGACTGTCAAGGCTATGTGGATTTAAAAAAGGTGTCAGTAATGTGCACAAAGGTAAAAAACGTAATTATGTCAAGCATAACACTGATAAAAGGTACATAAGGCTCCCAAAGCAGTCTCATGACTCCCGCATTCATGATTACAAAGGTATCTTTACCTTTAAAGATGTTGATGGTACTGACACCAATGCTGTACCACTTCGCAGCTTGGCTGAGACTAGAACACTGTCTGATGATTACTCTGTACCAGATAACATGGATGTACACCCTGACCTTTTGACTAATAGACTGTACCGTCCCCTTGAACTGAACCAGATGTTTAATTCTGAAATAAAAATGCACTGTATTGGAAATTATGCATGTACTGGTGACTTGATTATTGATGCTTCTGTTTCACGTAAATGGGGAATCTGTTGGTATGAACGCCTGAAATGTACTAAATGCAATTACAAGAGCAAGTTTTACCAATTATTTGAACATGTAGATTCCAATGTAAGAGGTAGAAAGTCTGCAAAAGCTAATGTAGGTCTACAGTTAGGAGCCATGACTACTCGGTAGGCAACACCGGCTTAGTGCGAATTCTTGCTAATACAAACATCACTCCACCGGCTAAAAATTCTATGCGCTTACAGTCTAATAGTGTTGGCAAGGCTATTGTTGAACTAAATAAGAACAATATGCATGAGTTAAGGCAAAAATTAAAGGCTGAAAATAAGGCATGTGGCAACAAAAACCCAGAAATGACTAATGCTGAGGGAGATTCTTGCTATAACAACCCTCTATTTAATGCTGATAGTACCCCTTTCCAAGCTGGCACCATTGTCACTACCACTATGTGTGAAAATAATACAAGAAACAAGCAAATAATTGGTGCTTTTGTGGGGGTGAAGATCTGTAAAATTGCCTCAGAACTTAGAAATAAAGGGGAAACTGTAGTCTGTCCTAACCACAGGGGACACTGTACAGCATCATTAGCTGAGTCAGATTCCATTGGCAATGAATCACGCTGGAACAGTCTGGTGACTACTGAAATAAATCAGGATCTCAGTATTGCCCATTTCACTGGTGATGGGGACTCTAAGGGGCATAGTGGTGTTGACAAGGGCCAGTCTAAACCTGTTTCACATCTAAAAGACTTAAGACACCTTAGCAATTCAATGCGCCGTCAAATAAATAAGGCAAAGTTCAGCAAGAATATGTTTAGTGGCCCCCACAGGGCTAACCTTCAAAGTAGACTGTCACTATCTATCAGGTCTAGGTGTGTAAGTGAGCTAAAAAAGGCCCATTCTGTATACCAGGGAAACATTGAGGCAATTAAAAGGGCTATGCATAATGTTACACTAACAATTATTCTCTGCTTCAAAGGTTACTGCGGTGAATCCTGTAAGAAATACAGCTTTGTTTGTCCCGGTAACTTTAAACAATCAAAGAATTACTTGCCAGCAAATCTAAAACTGAAAATGACCAAATCTGATGAGGCAACTTTATATTCATGTATTCAAGTTTTGCTTGGTCCAAATAGCATAGAGTTAACCAAACTACAGACTTCAACTCAGAAATGTGAAGCGGTCAATCGTGCATATACTTCATGCATGCCAAAGTCTGTCACGTATTCTAGGAACTGTTTGGGTCGTATACACGGTCAAATCCTGAAACTGAACCACGGATATACTAACTCCACTCTTTTAAAGTCACAGTGTTTAGGTGCAAGTTTACCTAAGGGTACATCAGTTATTAAACACTTACTTAAGTCTGAAAAACTTGCCCTCAGATTGAAATCTAAACAATGTCAGAAAAAAATGAACGACTCTCGCTACGCATCCCGTATGCGAAGGTATAAGATTCACGCAGAGGTCCACTACTCTAAAGGGCTTACTGACCCTACCCCGGACTTGTCGAAAATTCCCGAACTTGCTGATCATATGTATTTTCATTGAACCGGTCACCTTTCTAAGTACCGGAAAATATTTCGGTCAATGCTGTACGACTAGTGCTATTTGTCTGTAAATACTGTATTATATTATGATCAATGTATATATAGAAATTTCACTTCTTTTTCCATATTACATGTATTATAGAGGCTGTCATACATTGAAATACCTGTAAAATGCAATTCGGATAAACCCGGCCTTGCCATTTATGACCAAAACACTGTTCCATACACTGCTGTCTTGAATTATTTATTATTTGAGGCTCTAAACTCAAATGTTCCGGGTTACAGCAAAGTGAAAACTTGCATAAATGGGACACATGATCAGTATTTTCTAGTTCTATGATGTTTTTATCTATCATATAGGCCAATCTGTGTACATAATAATATTTAGAATGAACATCTTGTGGAAATTTTGCCCTCATTTTTCCATAACGTGGCCATTTAGTGCCACAGACAACGCCGGTCCACCGCTTACAGCCCAAAAGGCCAAAATCTTCTAATTTTTCATCTAATCTAGCTTTTAATATTGCTAAAAAGTCATTATTTGCCATATTTCACTTAATTCTTTCAAATAAACTGAAAACAGACGACAGATTTTAATGTTTACAAAATAGTCTCCCTTTCTTATAGGTCAAAGGTCAGTAAAAAAAATGCCTATATATTTCATATAAAATGTGCTATAAACAAAGCTCTGTAAAAAATATTTCTAAAACATCAATCTCTGGTAGACTACCTTTTCTCTTTAGTTCCATGTGTCTGCAAATGAAAAACAAACAGAAAACATGGTGTTGAATAGTTCCTAGTGAAATGCCAGTCAGCTGTTTCTACCAATGTCAAGGTCGGTGAAAAAATTAATCCGCAACATACCCACAATACCTACCTCCTATTGTGGCTTCCTGTTTCCAAACAATACATCACAAAACATTGTAAATATCTTTCTAATATCCACAGATGAGTGAATTAATAACATGTGCAGAATAAATGCTTCAGCTCATATAGAATTTGCTTTTTACCCAAGAAAAAATTTGGACTATTTATATATAGGCACTATTTTCGACTACACCACGGAGGCTTACAACCGCATTACTGACCTTAGGTCAAAGGTCAGTAAAAAAAATGCCTATATATTTCATATAAAATGTGCTATAAACAAAGCTCTGTAAAAAATATTTCTAAAACATCAATCTCTGGTAGACTACCTTTTCTCTTTAGTTCCATGTGTCTGCAAATGAAAAACAAACAGAAAACATGGTGTTGAATAGTTCCTAGTGAAATGCCAGTCAGCTGTTTCTACCAATGTCAAGGTCGGTGAAAAAATTAATCTGCAACATACCCACAATACCTACCTCCTATTGTGGCTTCCTGTTTCCAAACAATACATCACAAAACATTGTAAATATCTTTCTAATATCCACAGATGAGTGAATTAATAACATGTGCAGAATAAATGCTTCAGCTCATATAGAATTTGCTTTTTACCCAAGAAAAAATTTGGACTATTTATATATAGGCACTATTTTCGACTACACCACGGAGGCTTACAACCGAATTACTGACCTTATTCCTATAAGAAACTTTTTTGATAATATATCTAAATTAAACTGGTTTCTCCTTTAATATAATCCTTTTGCCAACATTCCTACCAGTTTCATGGCTGAAATACCAACAGTATGAAAATACAGGCATAACTGTTAGGTCATGTCAAAGGCCCTAGGTGCCACAAATCGAGGTTTTAACGGTCAATTACATGATAATAATTTTTTCTTATTTCGCGTCATTTTTTCATGAAAATTTAAAGGAAAATGATACCGGTGTATTGAAAAACTGTTCATATTATTCCAGAAAATCATACTTTAAAATCGTAGAACATGTTTTCATTGGCAGACTGTCACCAGAAGACAAAATTTTATGCAAATAACCAAATTTTTCATAAATATTAGTATCAAAAGGCATTTCTAAACATTATTTTGGACAAATAGCCCATTAATTGCTTTAGCAAATGCTTTGATGTCCCAGTGAGCATTTAAGAGTAATTAAGCTTCAATCAGACCTCTTTCTGGGTATACCAAACATAATTATGGCTGTGACTCCAATAACAATGAAAAAATGACACATTTCACACCTCTGCAATTACCACCTGGCTTCTTTGACATGACCTAAGAATGTTTGCCCCTGTTAAATATACATGTTTTTGGCATTTTAATTTCATTCTTCTGGCAGACTTTCTAAGGTTCATATAGTAAAAATTTCTATAGTTAGTGCTACGGTTAACACAATGCCGTCTGTCTCAAAGCGGCAAAGACTGTCAAGGCTATGTGGATTTAAAAAAGGTGTCAGTAATGTGCACAAAGGTAAAAAACGTAATTATGTCAAGCATAACACTGATAAAAGGTACATAAGGCTCCCAAAGCAGTCTCGTGACTCCCGCATTCATGAGTACAAAGGTATCTTTACCTTTAAAGATGTTGATGGTACTGACACCAATGCTGTACCACTTCGCAGCTTGGCTGAGACTAGAACACTGTCTGATGATTACTCTGTACCAGATAACATGGATGTACACCCTGACCTTTTGACTAATAGACTGTACCGTCCCCTTGAACTGAACCAGATGTTTAATTCTGAAATAAAAATGCACTGTATTGGAAATTATGCATGTACTGGTGACTTGATTATTGATGCTTCTGTTTCACGTAAATGGGGAATCTGTTGGTATGAACGCCTGAAATGTACTAAATGCAATTACAAGAGCAAGTTTTACCAATTATTTGAACATGTAGATTCCAATGTAAGAGGTAGAAAGTCTGCAAAAGCTAATGTAGGTCTACAGTTAGGAGCCATGACTACCCCGGTAGGCAACACCGGCTTAGTGCGAATTCTTGCTAATACAAACATCACTCCACCGGCTAAAAATTCTATGCGCTTACAGTCTAATAGTGTTGGCAAGGCTATTGTTGAACTAAATAAGAACAATATGCATGAGTTAAGGCAAAAATTAAAGGCTGAAAATAAGGCATGTGGCAACAAAAACCCAGAAATGACTAATGCTGAGGGAGATTCTTGCTATAACAACCCTGTATTTAATGCTGATAGTACCCCTTTCCAAGCTGGCACCATTGTCACTACCACTATGTGTGAAAATAATACAAGAAACAAGCAAATAATTGGTGCTTTTGTGGGGGTGAAGATCTGTAAAATTGCCTCAGAACTTAGAAATAAAGGGGAAACTGTAGTCTGTCCTAACCACAGGGGACACGGTACAGCATCATTAGCTGAGTCAGATTCCATTGGCAATGAATCACGCTGGAACAGTCTGGTGACTACTGAAATAAATCAGGATCTCAGTATTGCCCATTTCACTGGTGATGGGGACTCTAAGGGGCATAGTGGTGTTGACAAGGGCCAGTCTAAACCTTTTTCACATCTAAAAGACTTAAGACACCTTAGCAATTCAATGCGCCGTCAAATAAATAAGGCAAAGTTCAGCAAGAATATGTTTAGTGGCCCCCACAGGGCTAACCTTCAAAGTAGACTGTCACTATCTATCAGGTCTAGGTGTGTAAGTGAGCTAAAAAAGGCCCATTCTGTATACCAGGGAAACATTGAGGCAATTAAAAGGGCTATGCATAATGTTACACTTAACAATTATTCTCTGCTTCAAAGGTTACTGCGGTGAATCCTGTAAGAAATACAGCTTTGTTTGTCCCGGTAACTTTAAACAATCAAAGAATTACTTGCCAGCAAATCTAAAACTGAAAATGACCAAATCTGATGAGGCAACTTTATATTCATGTATTCAAGTTTTGCTTGGTCCAAATAGCATAGAGTTAACCAAACTACAGACTTCAACTCAGAAATGTGAAGCGGTCAATCGTGCATATACTTCATGCATGCCAAAGTCTGTCACGTATTCTAGGAACTGTTTGGGTCGTATACACGGTCAAATCCTGAAACTGAACCACGGATATACTAACTCCACTCTTTTAAAGTCACAGTGTTTAGTGCAAGTTTACCTAAGGGTACATCAGTTATTAAACACTTACTTAAGTCTGAAAACTTGCCCTCAGATTGAAATCTAAACAATGTCAGAAAAAAATGAACGACTCTCGCTACGCATCCCGTATGCGAAGGTATAAGATTCACGCAGAGGTCCACTACTCTAAAGGGCTTACTGACCCTACCCCGGACTTGTCGAAAATTCCCGAACTTGCTGATCATATGTATTTTCATTGAACCGGTCACCTTTCTAAGTACCGGAAAATATTTCGGTCAATGCTGTACGACTAGTGCTATTTGTCTGTAAATACTGTATTATATTATGATCAATGTATATATAGAAATTTCACTTCTTTTTCCATATTACATGTATTATAGAGGCTGTCATACATTGAAATACCTGTAAAATGCAATTCGGATAAACCCGGCCTTGCCATTTATGACCAAAACACTGTTCCATACACTGCTGTCTTGAATTATTTATTATTTGAGGCTCTAAACTCAAATGTTCCGGGTTACAGCAAAGTGAAAACTTGCATAAATGGGACACATGATCAGTATTTTCTAGTTCTATGATGTTTTTATCTATCATATAGGCCAATCTGTGTACATAATAATATTTAGAATGAACATCTTGTGGAAATTTTGCCCTCATTTTTCCATAACGTGGCCATTTAGTGCCACAGACAACGCCGGTCCACCGCTTACAGCCCAAAAGGCCAAAATCTTCTAATTTTTCATCTAATCTAGCTTTTAATATTGCTAGAAAGTCATTATTTGCCATATTTCACTTAATTCTTTCAAATAAACTGAAAACAGACGACAGATTTTAATGTTTACAAAATAGTTTCCCTTTCTTATAGGTCAAAGGTCAGTAAAAAAAATGCCTATATATTTCATATAAAATGTGCTATAAACAAAGCTCTGTAAAAAATATTTCTAAAACATCAATCTCTGGTAGACTACCTTTTCTCTTTAGTTCCATGTGTCTGCAAATGAAAAACAAACAGAAAACATGGTGTTGAATAGTTCCTAGTGAAATGCCAGTCAGCTGTTTCTACCAATGTCAAGGTCGGTGAAAAAATTAATCCGCAGCATACCCACAATACCTACCTCCTATTGTGGCTTCCTGTTTCCAAACAATACATCACAAAACATTGTAAATATCTTTCTAATATCCACAGATGAGTGAATTAATAACATGTGCAGAATAAATGCTTCAGCTCATATAGAATTTGCTTTTTACCCAAGAAAAAATTTGGACTATTTATATATAGGCACTATTTTCGACTACACCACGGAGGCTTACAACCGAATTACTGACCTTATTCCTATTGATCGGATTTCATGCGTCCGTAATACATGTTGCTGATGATCCAAACTCAAAAAGTCAGGAATTATGGTGTTGTTCATTATTTGTTTTAAATCTGGAGTGTCTTTGTTAGTGCCACACATGGCCTTCGATGTGCCGGTAGGTAATGAAATAGGCACATTCTACTTTTGTTCAATACAGTGAAAAGAACGAAGCCCGACTTGCAGGGCTTTTTCACCCTATCTCACGGGGCCGATATTCGGCCCCATTCCCAATGCCAAATATGCTCAATTTTACCCAATCTGGAGCAAAAAATTCCCAATCCAATGAAAAATTTTCCAACTGAAATCAGTTACTTTCTGTTTTTCAATAATAATTCTTTCACAATTAGTTTTGTTTGCCAAGTAAATCAAACAAAATGTTGGAAAAACCAACTCGTTTCTATTTTTAGTAACATGACCGTCTGCAACCTCGGCAAAAAATAATTACAAGATTTTGCTGTGGAAATGTATGATTTGTATGCAAAAACCTCTCAAAATGCATAAAAACACAAATATTAATTGAATAAAGTACCCAAAACATGTTGACAGGTAGTTCTTATACCATTAAAATCAATTGTCACATATTTTCGCGACCCAGTTTTTACACTCGAAAATACACGCACTTTGCATTTCTACTTTTTGGATAATTTCAGTTATAACTTTGGTGAAATCAAACTGTAAACAAAAATTTTAGCATGACAAATAAAGAGTTAGTATTTTCAGGCAATACTGGAACACAATCCTGAAAAAAAAAATTCTCAAAATTTCACAAGGGGATAGATCCACTACCGGTAAAATTTGAAACTGAAAATTTAAACTAATATATATTAATTAAAAACTCACTTAATTTGTCAGTATATTTTCCCAAATTTGACAATTTACCGCGTTAAAAATTCCCAATATGACCAGGGGCCTTTTTCCCAAAACCCCCTGAAAAAGCCCTGACTTGTAAGACGTGCACGGGGATGCAGTTAAAAATATTTGGAAATATTGTTCAGATATAAAGTTTTCAAACCATTTGTTATCAGTTGTTTAATTCAGCATGTTAGATCTAGAGCCCAAAGCTGAGGCCAACTACTATCTTAAAAAAATATTTGTTCACAGATCCTGACCGACCTATCACATTGTCTCGGCCCAAATCTTTTTGAACGTAACTTCTTTAGTACAGCAGTCAGATATTCTTTCAAAACGCATTTAATCAATTTAAAAATTGTTTAGCTTTTCAAATAAGTAGTGTTGATATGAAAATAATTCCAAACAAAATCTGTCCTTTTGTAACCCCAGTTTTGCCTGTTTGTACACATGACGCCAGGATATATCTAAAATTGGCTGTAAATTGATTGAACGAAAGAAACTAAAAAAAACAGACTTCCCCAACTCTAAATTTCAAGTTCAGTCAAAGCACAACAAACAACACTTTTAAGGGTGGCCATATTGGGATCATTCTTTATCCGTCTGTTATTATTTTTGCCTGAAATGAATCTCTACCACTAAAGCTTAAGCTAGCCTGATCATGATCTGTTAAGAAATTATTCTAAAGGGATTCGAGCAATGTTGAAGCATCTGTATGCCCAACTCCGTTTGGTCTCCGTTTGGTCAAGTGGTTTATTACTTCCCCTGTCACCTCTATGGGTTGGAGTTCCACTAGGGGCACAAATTTGTTCATGTGTGAAAGCCATCTAACTGTGTTTCAGAAGAAATGTTATTCCACACAATCATGTGCCTGTTTTGTCTTAAATATTCCTCATCCTTTGCCATTAAATAGGCACGTCTTCAGATTAATGTAGAAAAATCAAAATTAAAAATAAGACACTCATTTCTTAGTAATTAAAATTACAAAATAAAAAAAATAAAGTGATTCAGTGAGTTTTGGCAAGAACTTATTTGCAAAAGCATTCATGTAGTCTTTAAAACATATAGAAAAGCTATATACTGTGTTACCCACACTGTAAATGTTTGATTTCTGTGTTATTTCTAAAGAAATGTTAACTTTATATATAATCATAACCGCCTCCTCAAGGGTTCAAGGTGGGAAAAAAAATAAAAAAAGCCCGCTCGCTCCATGTAAAATCTACCCGCCTCAGAAAAAATCAAAATTGAGAAAAAAAAAAATAAAATAAAAATTTCGCTCGCCCGCTCCTATTTTTTTTGAAAATTTTCTGAAGAACTATTAATCAATTTGGTATGGCCCAAGCATAATGTTTGATACAGATTTCAATATTCATCTTGAATTGGCCTAATCATGACCTACTGACTTACTTTTTTTTGTTTTTCAAGGTATAGCATAGAAATTTGGACCATGTTTGTAACTTTTGATACAGATTTCAATACTCATCTTTAATATTCTTAACCCTGAACTACTGACCTACTTTCTTGTTTTTGAAGCTGCAGCAAAGAAATTTGGACCACCAGTTTAATTTCTAAACAGATTTTAGTAGTTTTCTTGAATTATCTTTACCATGAACCTACTCGCCTATTTTTTGTTAGTGAAGCTTAAGCAAAGAAATTTGTTTAAGCAAGCAGCTAAACTCAGGTGAACGATATAGGGCCATCATGCCCTCTTGTTTTAGCAAGTCTTCTAAAATGTTGAAATATATCACTAAAAGTTGATCGACAAGAATCACCTGTTAAAAGTTGGAACAACTGGGCCCAGGTGTTAGTTGTGCGAAATTGTAACAGTAACAATTTTTGCATTATAATACTTTGATTTAGATTTTGTATATTTAGATCTTTCTTAGATAATGTAGAATGTGCAGATTTTTTGAACTTGATGTGTTTTTTATGTGGAAAAAAACGTACATTTTGTGGAAATATATGTGTACATTATGCTGAAATATAGTAATAGCATGTATATCATGAAGAAATATATGCACATTATGTCGAAATATACATGTGCATTATATGGAAATATGCAATGTACACTATAGAAAATATACATATACACATGTGCATTATATGGAAATATGCAATGTACACTATAGAAAATATACATATACATTATGTGGAAATAAACACATACATTAATATGTGGAACTACACATGCAGAAATATACATGTACATTATGCAGAAATATACATGCACATTATGCAGAAAAATATATTTATGTTATGCACTGCCTACAACTTAATCAGATAACAGTTGAGTTCATTTTTTTTCAGTAATGTCCATATATTGGTATATAATAAAAAAGAATTCCCTCACATGCAATAAATACCCTATAACTTCAGTTTATGACACCTGCAAAGAACGAACATCTGAATAAAGAGAAAGACAAACTTTGCTTTCCAATGACTGAAAATTCTGAGTAATTTAAGCTTTGCAGAGCAACAACCATTGTATAATGATTGTGTTTTAGTCTTCCCAGTGATTCTAACTTTTAGCCTGCTGGTGGCAAGTGATTTTGCCTTTGTGACCAGTACAGACCAAGATCAGTCTACACGGTGGTCTGCACTGTCTGAATGATAGACCAGTCCGTTTTAGAAATATAGAAGGGTAAAGGTTAAAAAGGATGCATTGTAATTACAGTTAAACACTGATGGCTCAAGGTCACAAGGGTTTGAGCACAATACAGTAGGCCTAGTTATTCAAATGGCAATCCAAACTTATAAATTGTATGGAAAATTTCTGGGGATGACATAAATTACTGAAAGAGCCTGGGTGCTTGGGCAGTAAATGCTTGTGAGAGAGGAATTATTGTAGTAAGGTTACAGAAAAAGGGGTTTCATATGGACAAGGTCAGATTTTCAATGCCGGCTGCCAATTTTCAGTATGTACTTTTTCTAAGTTTACTGGACCTGATGGCTTTTGTCTGAGTTTACTGAACCTGATGGCTTCTGTCTAAGTTAACTGAACTTGATGGCTTTAGTCTAAGTTTGAACCTGATGGCTTTGTCTAAATTTACTGGACCTGATGGTTTTTGTCTAATTGAACCTGATGGCTTCTGTCTAAGCTTACTGAACCTGATGGCTTTTGCCTAAGTTTGAACCTGATGGCTTTTGCCTAAGTTTGAACCTGATGGCTTTGTCTAAATTTACTGGACCTGATGGTTTTTGTCTAATTGAACCTGATGGCTTCTGTCTAAGCTTACTGAACCTGATGGCTTTAGTCTAAGTTTGAACCTGATGGCTTTGTCTAAGTTTACTGAACCAGATAGCTTCTGTCTAAGTTTACTGAACTAGATAACTTCTGTCTAAGTTTACTGAACCAGATAGCTTTTGCCTAAGTTTGAACCAACCTGAAGGCTTCTGTCTAAGTTTACGGAACCTGATGGCTTTTGCCTAAGTTTGAACCTGAAAGCTTCTGTCTAAGTTTACGGAACCTGATGGCTTTAGCCCAAGTTTGAACCTGAAGGCTTCTGTCTAAGCTTACTGAACCTGATGGCTTTAGTCTAAGTTTGAACCTGATGGCTTTGTCTAAATTTACTGGACCTGATGGTTTTTGTCTAATTGAACCTGATGGCTTCTGTCTAAGCTTACTGAACCTGATGGCTTTAGTCTAAGTTTGAAACTGATGGCTTTGTCTAAGTTTACTGAACCAGATAGCTTCTGTCTAAGTTTACTGAACTAGATAACTTCTGTCTAAGTTTACTGAACCAGATAGCTTTTGCCTAAGTTTGAACCAACCTGAAGGCTTCTGTCTAAGTTTATGGAACCTGATGGCTTTTGCCCAAGTTTGAACCTGAAGGCTTCTGTCTAAGCTTACTGAACCTGATGGCTTTTGCCTAAGTTTGAACTAACAACCTGAAGGCTTCTGTCTAAGTTTACGGAACCTGATGGCTTTTGCCCAAGTTTGAACCTGAAGGATTCTGTCTAAGTTTACTGAACCTGATGGCTTTTGCCTAAGTTTGAACCAACCTGAAGGCTTCTGTCTAAGTTTACGGAAACTGATGGCTTTTGCCTAAGTTTGAACCTGAAGGCTTCTGTCTAAGTTTACAGAACCTGATGGCTTTTGCCCAAGTTTGAACCAACCTGAAGGCTTCTGTCTAAGTTTACGGAACCTGATGGCTTTTGCCCAAGTTTGAACCTGAAGGCTTCTGTCTAAGTTTACAGAACCTGATGGCTTTTGCCCAAGTTTGAACCAACCTGAAGGCTTCTGTCTAAGTTTATGGAACCTGATGGCTTTTGCCCAAGTTTGAACCTGAAGGCTTCTGTCTAAGTTTACTGAACCTGATGGCTTTTGCCCAAGTTTGAACCTGAAGGCTTCTGTCTAAGCTTACTGAACCTGATGGCTTTTGTGTAAGTTTGAACCTGAAGGCTTCTGTGTAAGCTTACTGAACCAGATAGCTTTTGCCTAAGTTTGAACCAGAAGGCTTCTGTCTAAGTTTACGGAACCTGATGGCTTTTGCCCAAGTTTGAACCTGAAAGCTTCTGTCTAAGTTTACTGAACCTGATGGCTTTTGCCTAAGTTTGAACCAACCTGAAGGCTTCTGTCTAAGTTTCCTGAACCTGATGGCTTTTGCCCAAGTTTGAACCTGAAGGATTCTGTCTAAGTTTACTGAACCTGATGGCTTTTGCCTAAGTTTGAACCAACCTGAAGGCTTCTGTCTAAGTTAACGGAACCTGATGGCTTTTGCCCAAGTTTGAACCTGAAGGCTTCTGTCTAAGCTTACTGAACCTGATGGCTTTTGTGTAAGTTTGAACCTGAAGGCTTCTGTCTAAGCTTACTGAACCTGATGGCTTTTGTCTAAGTTTGAACCTGAAGGCTTCTGTCTAAGTTTACTGAACCTGATGGCTTTTGCCCAAGTTTGAACCTGAAGGCTTCTGTCTAAGTTTACTGAACCTGAAGGCTTTTGCCTAAGTTTGAACCTGAAGGCTTCTGTCTAAGTTTACTGAACCTGATGGCTTTTGCCTAAGTTTGAACCAACCTGATGGCTTCTGTCTAAGTTTACGGAACCTGATGGCTTTTGCCCAAGTTTGAACCTGAAGGCTTCTGTCTAAGTTTACTGAACCTGATGGCTTTTGCCTAAGTTTGAACCAACCTGAAGGCTTCTGTCTAAGTTTACGGAACCTGATGGCTTTTGTCTAAGTTTGAACCAGAAGGCTTCTGTCTAAGCTTACTGAACCTGATGGCTTTTGTCTAAGTTTGAACCTGAAGGCTTCTGTCTAAGTTTACTGAACCTGATGGCTTTTGCCCAAGTTTGAACCTGAAGGCTTCTGTCTAAGTTTCCTGAACCTGATGGCTTTTGCCCAAGTTTGAACCTGAAGGCTTCTGTCTAAGTTTACTGAACCTGATGGCTTTTGCCTAAGTTTGAACCAACCTGAAGGCTTCTGTCTAAGTTTACTGAACCTGATGGCTTTTGCCTAAGTTTGAACCTGAAGGCTTCTGTCTAAGTTTACGGAACCTGATGGCTTTTGCCTAAGTTTGAACCTGAAGGCTTCTGTCTAAGCTTACTGAACCTGATGGCTTTTGTCTAAGTTTAAACCAGAAGGCTTCTGTCTAAGTTTCCTGAATCTGATGGCTTTTGTCTAAGTTTGAACCAACAACCTGAAGGCTTCTGTCTAAGTTTGAACCTAAAGGCTTCTGTCTAAGCTTACTGAACCTGATGGCTTTTGTCTAAGTTTGAACCAATCTGACTTAAATACTTGATCTTCTAAACGAAGATCTATGAAAGACCCATTCATATACATCTTCTGTATATTTTGGATTTCCAGTATTGCTATTTTTATTTTCACAAATATATTTTTATTTGAACCAATCAGACCACTTGTTCGAATGTCAAAGAGTAAGAAAAATGTGCAGTCATTCTAGGGCTCGAACCCAGGACCCCTAGCTTGCAGAGCAAGTGGCCTACTGACTCAGCTAACCGGCTACCTGACACATTACGACATAAGAATTGTAAATATCAAAAATCAAGGCTAAATGTAGATTTGCAAAATGTTGTAAGTTAAGCTCTGATTGGCTAGCGAAAGGGTCGTCAGAACGAGGCTATCAATAGGTCGTTCTCAGATCCTATGCGTAGCGTAATAGGAGATGTACTTTAGTCAGATTGAGTTTTAACCAGAAGGCTTCTGTCTAAGTTTCCTGAACTTGATGACTTTCTGTTTTTGGTGTGCCATGATAATTATATGTCTGGAAAATAAGAGTTCTTTCAACAAAACAAGAGACTTATTGATAATTGATTGTTGACAAGTTTTACAGTCATTTACCTTTGGTTGGTCTTATACCAAAGTACATTTGGCCACCTTGGATTTGTGATTAACATGTATAGTGTACTTAGGGAACCCATACCCAGTGTTTGTTAAGGAAAAATTTGATAATTGGTTGATGACAAGTTTTACAGTCATTTACCTTTGGTTGGTCTTATAACAAAGTGCATTTGGCCACCTTGGATTTTTGATTAACATGTATAGTGTACTTAGGGAACCCATACCCAGTCTTTGTTAAGGAAAAATTTACTTTTATGGTTTCAGTTTGCTTTGCTGTACAATGAGCATTTGCCTGGGTTCTTTTGTTTAGCCGACAGTCAAACCTGTGTTAAGCAGCCAGCCAAGGGAGCATCATAATCTTGCTGCTTAAGGCAGGTGGCTGCTTTACCCTTACCCAACTAAATTTCTAAAATGGACTGGTCTATCGTTCAATTTAGACAGTACCATTTTTTATTAAAAGAGGTGTTCACTGAAAAATTACTGACTGAATAGCGAACAGTTTTCAGCCCATGATCATGTACGTGCTGGCTAATCTTGGTCTGCACTTGTTGCAAATGCAAATTTACTTGCTACAAGCTGAAATTGCAACAAAAAGTTTTTTGGAACGTTTGGCTGCTGAAGCCAAGTTGCTGCTTAATAAAGATGGCTGCTTAGTCAGGTTCTGTTGGTGTAAGAATGCAAATGTACACTCAACTTCAGTATCAGTTGCATGTTTTATATAATTGTGCAATGCTTGTTGTTAATAGAAAAGTGTAGGTAGATCAGTTACCTTGACAATGTCATTCTTAATTTGTTACAAAAATGTCACGAAAGCAATGAAACATGGGCCTTGTAGTCTTTCTCAGTGTTCATTTTGACAGTAGATGGATTTTGATCTAGAATTTCGAAATAATAACATAAGATATGCAGCAATTTAAGGACTCAAATTGTTTTGTTAAAATTCATGCACAAAGTAACCTATACAGTTTATTTTGCCGTATGATTGAAAATACGTGTACAACTACGAACGCTACATTTTAGGACGTATTGTATATGCAAAATGTCATTGTAAGAGCAATTTTCTAATAGAATGGACAGGAAGTTCAATATTTTGAGTTAAGTATAACAAAATAATCAAAGATATAGCCTTATCTTTTCATTGGCTGATATTCCTTGGGATACTCTGCTTTGAAAAAAAAAATGGTTTAATAAAGTTATACATTCTGGAACAATGTTTGTTTCAGATGTGCAGAACTACCTTAAAAATACCTTAAAACATATAAAAAAAGAACTTTAGATAATTAATATGTTTAAGCTATTAATACATCTTAAGAAACATTTTTTATAGTAATTAAAAGAAGGCTATTATATTGTAGATTATTAGCATCTGTATCAAAAAATGTGTATAAGTTCTGCAGTGTATATATTACTCCCTGAAAGAACAATTGCATATAACTTTCAATGCTGCAAACGCTTAGACAACTTTTTATTACATACTCATTTGCTCTGTAATTATTTATTCTGAGTGTCATTGAAATCATCAACATTATTTTACTCACTAATTAAATTTGCATCATAAATGATGTCACACACCTGCCTTGAAATTTATGAGTCATTGTAGGAAACTATTTATGTTTAAGATTTCACATTAGTTTAACAGAGTTTAGAAATGAGAAACTATGTTATGGTAAAAAACTGTTTACATAAGATTCTTTGCTTGACACTTTTACAGGTGTCTGCGGAGGCACATACACTTCTACATCTAGCCAACAGGTGATCACATCTCCAGGGTATCCAAATGCTTTCCGTCAGGATGTCCGGTGTCGTTGGACCATAGATGCCCAAACTGATACAGACCAAGTAGAACTTAATGTAACAGCACTAAATCTGCAGACAACATCTGGATGCTCACCAGAGTATCTTGAATTTAGAGATTATCCCCTGGTAAATTGATTTTTGAATTTTGAAAAGTTAAAATGTTTTTCCCTGGTAAATTGATTTTGAAGTTTGAAAAGTTTAGATATTTTTCCCATGTAAATGATTTTGAAGTTTGAAAAGTTTAGAGATTATTCCAAAGTACATGAAGTAGTTTGAAAAGTTTAGAGATTATACCCTGGGAAGTTGAATTAATTGTTCATCAGATGATTTTGTATGTCCGGATGTTGGTGAAAGAAGACAGGACAAATACACTGAAGCATGGTTTAGAGGTCACTGTGACCTTAACCTAGTGTCCATGAAGAATAGGGGTCATCTAACAGTCACAGAAAATCATTCTTTGAATATTGTAGACCTAAGCATGCTCTTTAGTTACTGATTCTTAACCAAAACTTTCTACCAGCACTAAGCAATATACCTGCCTCATGACCTATCATCTCCAGTATATTATGTGTTACTAGTCTGGTTTCTGAATGTTTAGGGGTCAATAGGTCAAGGGTTCAGTCACCATAGACAGAAAATGGTTCCCTATCAGCTGGAAAATTCTTTGGCTTTCAACTATCAAATGCATTATTAGATGAACGACTGTGGTTAGAGGATAACCTCAGTTGTTTTTGGGGCAGTATGTCAGAGGCCAAGATCACATTAAGCTTGAAACAAAAAGTTTCTGAACAATAATTAGTTATGCTTTAGCTAAGGACTTTCAAACTTAGTAGAATGATTGCCCGAATTTAGTATTTTAGTAGTCATTAGGTCAAATGTCAAGATCTTATTGTTCTTCAGATGACTAAAATGTTTTCTAATCAATAGCTATTGTTTTTAGGTGAGTATACTTAAGACAGAAAAGTATTCTCCCATTTTCCCCTTACAAGCCATAATTAGGACATATGTTTAATGCCAAGCTCTTGTTTTAGCACTTTTCTATATGTGATAAAAAGTATTTGTGTTTGTTTACAGTGCAACAATATAATACGTGATTGAAGTGAGTCTTGAAATACTTGAGTATATAAATAAGAGAGGATGTGCAGAGTACAGGAATAATAATTGCACATATAATGACACTTGCAGTTAAGCATTAACCCTTACCCTGCTATATTTCTATAATGGACTGGTCCATCTTTCAATTTGGACAGTACCATTTATTATTCAAAGGGGTTTGCACTGAAAATTTACTGACTGTATAGCGAACAGTGCAGACCATGATCAGACTGCACGGATGTGCAGGCTGATCTTGGTCTGCACTGGTCACAAAGGAAGAATCATCTGCCGCCAGCAGGCTAAGGATTAAATACCAACTTGAATAATATAGACATGTAATTTTTTTACATGTATTTATTTTGACTTCTGTTTTAAAACTATTGATATTAGGATGCCTCCCCATTTAAAGATGTGAGCCGCGCCATGAGAAAACCAACATAGTGCGTTTGTGACCAGCATGGATTCAGACCATCCTGCGCATCCGTGCAGTCTGGTCAGGATCCATGCTGTTCGCTAATGGTTTCTCTCATTGCAATAGGTTTTGAAAGCGAACAGCATGGATCCGGACAAGACTGCGTGGATGTGCAGGCTGGTCTGGATCCATGCTGGTCACAAATGCACTATGTTGGTTTTCTCATGGTGTGGCTCATATTCATTTGAGAAACATTGTTTCCACAGGGTTCTCAAGGTCGTGTAGTTCATGCCTGTGGTGTTACTCCTCCAAGTGTGTTCATCTCGGTCGGACAAACGGTACAGATAAACTATGCTGCAACAAGTGGAGGAAGTACCGGTTTCTCAATCAGTTATCGTACTGCCAGTAGGTATTTTAATCATTGCTTTAGTTTATATTTATTTATTTTAGCTTCACTGTGATGAAAGCTTGAAGCATAAAAGAATCTCTATTGAGTCACTAGTACTGCTGTCATATGAGGCATAGTTGTGATGCAGTAGGGCAAATTGGGCTTAAACTCACAAATACGACTCAAACCCACAAATGGAGCTCAAACCCATAAATAGGGCTCAAACCCATGAGCTTCAGGCATTACTTTATGCATACCTTGTACTCTGTAATTATTTATTGGAAAATAATTAGATACTAAAAGGTACATTTTCTTGGTGTAATTTTTCTTAAAGAAACAAAATAGGAAAAACATATTTATGTTTTTTCTCCCTTTTTTTACCATAAATAACCGGTTGCTTGGTAAATGTATAACTATTTATGTAATGTAGCACACATTCCACCAATAAAACACCCCTTAAACTGAAAATCCCTCTAATTTGAACTTTCACTCTGACTTGAAGGCTTTTTGGTCTAGAGGGTTTATACTGTATAAAAGGTAAACACCATTTAACTGCGCGCCATCTGCTGTAAACATGTAAAGACTAACACTGTTCAATTCAGATAGAATATGTACTGTTTAATTTCTGCTCACATTAAGAAATGAATTAAATGATCCTAAGTGAATTCTGATATTTCAGCATGTAACAGGACATATACTGGGGTCAGTGGCCAGATTTACAGTCCTGGATGGCCAGGCCGATACCCACACAATGCAAACTGCCAGTTCCAGATACAGGCTGCATCTGGAACTACAGTTTCACTCTACTTCAACGCTTTCCATATAGAGCCACATACTGACTGTAACTATGACTATCTTGAGGTAAGTTTCTAAACTTACAGCTGTTTATACATCATAGCAACTGTAACTATGACTATCTTGAGGTAGGTTTCTAAACTTACAGCTGTTATACATCATAGCAACTGTAACTATGACTATCTTGAGGTAGGTTTCTAAACTAACAGCTGTTTATACATCATAGCAACTGTAACTATGACTATCTTGAGGTAGGTTTCTAAACTTACAGCAATTTATACATCATAGCAACTGTAACTATGACTATCTTGAGGTAGGTTTCTAAACTTACAGCAATTTATACATCATAGCAACTGTAACTTTGACGATGTTGAGGTAGGTTTCTAAACTTGTAGCAGTATGAGCCTCATAGTAACTGTACCTTTGACTGTCTTGAGGTAGGTTTTTAACTCACCAGAGCACAAAGTGCTTAAGGTGAAATATTGTGACCAGTCATTGTCCGGCGTGTAACATGTGCCTTCCGTCGTGAGTTGTGTGTTGTCTGTCAACATTTGCCTTGTTAACACTCTAGAGGCCACATTTTTTACCCAATCTTTATGAAACTTGGTCAAAATGTTTGTTTTGATGATCTCTACGTCAGTTTTGAAACTGGGTCATGTGTGGTTCAAAACTAGGTCAGTAGGCCAGATCAGAGGAAAATCTTGTTAACACTAGAGTCAACAGTTTAAGTTGGAAACTCATGAGAATTGGTAAGAGTGTTTGTCTTGATGACTTCTAGGTCAGTTTCAAATCTAGGTAATGTGGGGTCAAAAACTAGGTCACCCAGTCAAATGAAAGGAAAAGCTTTTTAACAATCTGGAGGCCACAGTTATAACCCAATCTTTATGAAACTAAGTCAAAATATTTGTATAGATGATCTCTAGGTCAAGTTTGAAACTGGGTCATGTGGGGTCAAAAACTAGGTCAGTAGGCCAGATCAAAGAAGAATCTTGTTAACACTCAAGAGTCCACAGTTTAAGTTTAAAACTCATGCAAGTTTGCCAGCATGTTTGTCTTGATGACCACTAGGTCAAGTTTGAATCTGGGTCATGTGGTTTCAAAAAACTAGGACACATGGTCAGATCAAAGGAAAAGGTTGTTAACACTCTAGAGGTCACATTTGTAACCCAATCTTTATGAAACTTAGTCAGAGTGTTTGTATAGATGATCTCTAGGTCAAGTTTGGAACTAGGCCATGTGGGGGTAAAAAACTAGGTCAGTAGGCCAGATCAAAGAAAAGTCTTGTTGACACTTGAGAGTCCACAGTTTAAGTTTGAAACTCATGCAAGTTTGTCAGCATGTTTGTCTTGATGCCCTCTAGGTCAAGTTCAAATCTGGGTCATGTAACATCACATGCTAGGTCACCCAGTCAAATCAAAGGATAAACATATTAACAATATAGTGGCCACAGTTGTGACCTAATCTTTATGAAACTTGGTCAGAATGTTTGTCTTAATGATCTCTAGTCAAGTTTGAAACTGGGTATTGATTTAGTGAAAACTACGTAAGTTCCATCACTTCTTCTGGATAGATTAGTGCCACAGGGCATGATCACTTACAGTTACCTGAAACCAAGCATTTATGAACAATGGTATATCCAATCACATTGTGGTGTGATATGCCTCTAGTACATTCGAGTTACTGACAAAACATTATTGTATGTATAGTCACCCATTGTAATGTCATGTTATCCTCTAGCTGCAGAGTGATACTTGCTGGACTATTATCACATTCAGTGATATACATATTATGATTTCCTCTGACATAGCTTATTGCTGGTATAATCACATTAGTGATAGCCTAGTTTCTCTAACAATTTTGCGGATATTAGGCACATTTAGTGAAAACCCTAATTTCTTCTCTTTCTTCTGAGATAGCATTATTGCAGGGCATGAATCACTACTAGTTTCCTGAAACCGAGCATTATTTGCAGGGTTATTAATCACATTTTGTGATAGCTCTAGTTTCGGCTGACAAAACATTATTGTAGGGTTATAAGTCACATTTTGTAATAGCTCTAGTTTCCTCTAACCAAGGATTATTGCTGCAGTATTAATCACATTCAGTGATAGCTTTAGTTTCCTCTGACATAGCATTATTGCTGGAGTATTTATCACATTCAGTGATAGCTCTAGTTTCCTCTAACCAAGGATTATTGCTGGATTATTAATCACATTCAGTGATAGCTCTAGTTTCCTCTGACATAGCATTATTGCAGGAGTATTTATCACATTCAGTGATAGCTCTAGTTTCCTCTGACATAGCATTATTACAGGGGTATTTATCACATTCAGTGATAGCTCTAGTTTCCTCTGACATAGCATTATTGCAGGAGTACTAATCACATTCAGTGATAGCTCTAGTTTCCTCTGACATAGCATTATTGCAGGAGTACTAATCACATTCAGTGATAGCTCTAGTTTCCTCTGACATAGCATTATTGCAGGAGTACTAATCACATTCAGTGATAGCTCTAGTTTCCTCTGACATAGCATTATTGCAGGAGTACTAATCACATTCAGTGATAGCTCTAGTTTCCTCTGACATAGCATTATTGCAGGAGTACTTATCACATTCAGTGATATCTCTAGTTTCCTCTGACATAGCATTATTGCAGGAGTACTAATCACATTCAGTGATAGCTCTAGTTTCCTCTGACATAGCATTATTGCAGGGGTATTTATCACGTTCAGTGATAGTTTCCCACTTATTATTCTTTTTTACAGGTGAGAAATGGCTCAGACCCCACATCACCAACTATTAGAAGAATATGTGGCTGGGCTTTACCAGACCCCGTGTTTGCTACAACAAATTCCGTTGGATTTAGTTTCATAACAGACCAATCAGTGACCTATCCAGGCTATGATATTACATATACTGCTACTTCACAAGGTATTGTATGTTTTTATACCAGGTCTTTAGGTATTAGGCAGGAAATAGCCTTTTAAATTATTTAAATTGTAAAATAGGTGTTTAGGGGTAAAACCAAAATAGTTCTGTATTGTTATTATTAAGATATATGTGTATAATATGAGCCACGCAATGAGAAAACTAACATAGTGTGTTTGCAGCTAGCATGAATCCAGACCAGACTGCGCATCTGTGCAGTCTGGTCAGGGTACGTGCTGTTCATTAACGGTTTCTCTAATTGCAATAGGCTTTGAAAGCGGATGCGCAGGCTGGTCTGGATCCATGCTGGTTGCAAACGCACTATGTTTGTTTTCTTATGCCATGGTTCATATGTATATGTTCCATTTGGCTGAACAAGAGAATCTTCTCTTTACCCCATTTTTAACCCTTCACCAAAAGTGAAAAAATACTAATGGTAAGGGTGGTCATCTGTCTGTCTGTCCATATATTAGGTATCATGAAAAGCCCTTGCTCATGATAGCCAGATTTTGTGATATAATTTTACGAGCTAGAACTCTTTCATAGTAAATCAGAATAAATAATGTGATAGGGTTATTATAACAATACCTTTTTGGTGCAGTGTATATGGCTTGACAGAATTTTGCAAAGCCTGAGTCCCAAGAGGCGCATTGGCCGAGTATGATCCAGTCTTGCAACATCAACGGGAGTGGATTGTGTCATTGCACATCAAGATATTTCTTTGATAATTTTATTACTGTAAAATCATTTAATTTTGTGGGCATGAAATTTCGTGGTTTTGGTCAAATTGGCAATTTCATGGGGATATGAATTCGTGGATTTTAACTTTTGAACATAAAATGAATGGGAATTTTACTTGTTCGTTGGAATTAAATTTCGTGGATTGACTCAACCACGAAATCCATGAAAATTAGCCCCCCATGAATATTAATGATTCCACAGTATATACCCTTGTCTTGTGTTATATCAGCCAAAATTGATTATATCTATAAGCAAATAAGGTTGAGAACTCCTTTGAAACAGTGAATGTTTTGATGCATGGAATGTTGAAGCACCATCAATAGGTCCTTACTGACGTGAGATTTAATGTCGCAACCAAAGCAAGTAGTCCAACCATTGAATATCTTTCTGTATCCAATTGGAGTTGAACACAGGGTTTTGCTAGTGGAACACAATGACCACGAAACTTTTTTATTGCATGTGGTGTTGATACTTTTATAATATTTATCTAAAGTTTTGCTTCTATATATTTCTAGGTGTTGGCTGTGGTGGGAATATCACTGGAATAAATGGCAGTTTTACAAGCCCTAGTTACCCTGGAAACTACACTTTGGCTAGTACTTGCACATGGTTGATACAGGTGCCACCAAGGCGAGTTATTACATTGACTTTCACAGATATGAGAAATGGGGAGAATTGTGGCACAGATTATATTGTTGTGTATGACGGAAACAGTGATCTAACCAACCAGTTTGGACGATACTGTGGCGGGGTAAGTGTTTCATGCACTAAATGATGTAAATAGATACATGTAATTATTGACCTTAAAGAATCATTTCAATTTCTTAGAGTCTGCCCGCTTAGCTCAGTAAAGAGCACAGATATATGGATCGCAGGGTTACGAGTTCAATCCCCGTCAAGGCTTATGTTCCCTATGACCATTGATAAAGGACATTGTGTCTGAAACGTTTCGTCTTCCACCTGTGATTCATGTAAGGAAGTTGGCAGAAAAATGGTGCTAAACCCAAAACAAAGAAATAACTTCTTAGACACTCGTCTTGTCATATATAAATTATTACATCAGGTTCCTGCTGCAATGACAGCAAGTAGAAAATGATCTCCCTTGGCAAAAAGTTTTTTTTTCAATTAAGGAATTTCCGTTAAATTATCTTCCATATGACTGAGTTTTAATTCATTTCAGGAATTTCTACCTGCTATGACATCTGGTGTTATATAAATCTCCTATGGCACTGAGTTTTATTTTATTCCAGGAGGTGCCAGCTGCTATGACAACAAGCAGCAATGTTGCCTATGTGAAGTATGTGTCAGATGGAAGTGGATCCGCTATAGCATTCAGACTTACATTCACTAGCTAACAGGACATGTCACAGCAAAACAAATGATGAAAATTATGTGTGCAGCAAAACTGCAACAATTTTATGGATCTACATAAAAAACTTAAAATGTTAAACATTGCGTATATAAGTATATTTTATTCATCAGTCTGTATACGTTTGAGAAGAATTTGTGTTTAGTTTTATCTGTCATGGATCAAAAAGGAAAGAACTCCTCTATGTCTGTTGTGTGTATTCATGTTTGCTGAACTTTTCAACTTACTATCCTATTCTTTTGTTGTACAACTACATAAATGTATATATTCAAAAGGAAAACCTCAGCATGCATGTTGAAGTCTATATCTTCAGGTCGTCATTTTCCTTTGGTTGCAAGCCTGTTACCTTTACTTTGCTTTAGTTTAAGGCAACATGATCTCCACTCTGGTCCACTTGTTGTGCAATATCCATTAAAATGTGCAATATATATTTCAGATGTGCAATATATTGTTCAACTCATTTATGGTTTGCTTGTTTGCTTCTCATCTACATAATGATTTTTATTACACATTGTTATAATCCTTTGAGTGGCGATCGTGACTTCAGAAAATCATCTTAAATGTACAGTATCTTGTTTAACCCTTAACCTGCTAAATTTCTAAAATGGACTAGTCCATCATTCAATCTGGGCTATACCATCCATTATTTAAGGGTTCACTAAATTCACTGACTGAATAGCGAACAGTGCAACCTGATCAGACTGCACGATGTGCAGGTGATCTTGGTCTGCATGTCGCAAAGGCAGAATCACTTGCCGCCAGCAGGCTAAGTGTATCATTACAAATTATTATCTATATTTTTAATCTTTAGCTGGATGTCCGATAAGCAAAACATATTTCAGTTGTAATGGAAATCATATCTCCTGAAAATTTTGGGGAAGACATTATTTTTGGTCAGGTTGTCCGTCTGTCTTCTCTGTATCTTTTTAATCATTCCATGGATAACTTGCTATAAATGTTAACCTAAATGAAACGATATTCAGAACGCAGCTTTAGGTCATGTCAGTTCAAGGTCAAGATTGCACACCAGAGTTTAAATCGTGTTTATTGTATGTTCACTCTGAACCTTATTTTACCCCCGGAAGTATTCTCGAATTACTTTCCATAAATTTTAACCGCGCCAAACGCTTGTTTGGGGCATGTCGATTCAAGGCCATTTTTTGCGCTGTGATGTCAAAGAGGTTATTTCGTGACCCTTCTGTTTAATTCCTATCACTTAATCATAATCAAACAACGTGCAACGTTTGGTCTTTTCGGGTCAAGTTTGTTCAGTGAACTGAAAGGTCAACGTGGAATTCAATTATTTTGCGTCTGCTGTATCTTCTAACACAATGACTTGATATTGGTATTTCTTCCAACCTGGAGCAATGATTTTTTTTCCGAGTTCCAACATGTCTCATTTTTTATGTGATGAAAGTTGAAACTCTGTAGCACGAATTTTAAGAAATCGAAGAAAAAGCAAAAAGCAACCTCTAATTCTTTGTAATTTTATTTTCATCAAATGGTTCATCGATCCAAATATATATGATTTGCTTGTAAAAACTGTACAGTATTTGGTAAAATAAATGATTTTATAGACTTATCAAAACATTCTGTTGTCTTTTTTAAAGTGCTTACAATTTAACGAAGTTCTTCTTACCACATAATTTATGTCCAGTTTGTAATTCTTTGAAGTATTCACTTACTAGTGTAATAGATACATATAACATAACTTATATCTTATGAATTAATGCCCACTTTTTACTTCGAATTTAAGATTAAAGTTTGATGAACTTTAACTATATCTCGGTTATTACTAGGTGGATTTGACTCAAACTTCAAATAGTTGTTCCGCATTCATAAACCCATATTTGACACAAGGTCAAATACCCTGGCAGAAATATTCCATGCATCATGTACCCTTTATTCATATAAATTCTTATTATCATTTCAGCGCACTATCACTGTCTTTTAATACTAAATGGATAAGTCCAACACCATCATCTACAACCAGGCGTATTAATCACTCAATTAATCTTATCTGTAATAGTTATATGCTTTACCTGGATGTGCAACAAGTATCACTTATTTCAGTAGTAATGGAAATAATATCTTTCAAGACATTACTTTTGATCAGTTCTCTATCTTTTTTCTTCAAATAACTTGCTACAAATGTTAACCAAATTGAAACGATGTTTCAGAACACAACTTTATGTCATATCAATTGAAGGTCAAGATTGCACACCAGAGTTTAAACCTGGGTTATTTTATATTCACACTGAATCTTTTTTTCACCCCTGGAAGTATTCTCAAATTACTTTCCATAAATGTTTACCGGCCAGAAAGCTTGTTCGAGGCATGTCGATTCAAGGCCATTATTTGCGCTGTGATACAATAGAATTCAACAGAAGGGGAATGAGGTAACCCCTTCTGTTTAATTCTATCCTTAATCATAATTTCATAAACAACATGCAGACGCAAGCAACGGATGGTCATTTTGGGTCAAGTTTGTCCAGTGAACTGAAAGGTCAATGTGGAGTTTAATTATTTTGTGTCTGCTGTATCTTCTAACACGGTTACTTGAGATTGGTATTTCTTCCATCCTGGAGCAATGATTTCTTTTTCCCTCGTTTTGTGTAATTGCAGTCGAAACTCGGTACCAAGAATTCCAAGAGATCGAGTGTTTTATTAGCTCACCTGTCACAAAGTGACAAGGTGAGCTTTTGTGATCGCGCGGTGTCCGTCGTCCGTCCGTGCGTGCGTGCGTGCGTGCGTCCGTGAACTTTTGCTTGTGACCACTCTAGAGGTCACATTTTTCATGGGATCTTTATGAAAGTTGGTCAGAATGTTCATCTTGATGATATCTAGGTCAAGTTCGAAACTGAGTCACGTGCCGTCAAAAACTAGGTCAGTAGGTCTAAAAATAGAAAAACCTTGTGACCTCTCTAGAGGCCATATATTTCACAAGACCTTCATGAAACTTGGTCAGAATGTTCACCTTGATGATATCTAGGTCAAGTTCGAAACTGGGTCACGTGCCATCAAAAACTAGGTCAGTAGGTCTAAAAATAGAAAAACCTTGTGACCTCTCTAGAGGCCATATATTTTACAAGATCTTCATGAAAATTAGTCAGAACGTTCAGCTTGATAATATCTAGGTCAAGTTCGAAACTGGGTCACGTGCCATCAAAAACTAGGTCAGTAGGTCAAATAATAGAAAAACCTTGTGACCTCTCTAGAGGCCATATTTTTCATGGGATCTGTATGAAAGTTGGTCTGAATGTTTATCTGATGATATCTAGGTCAAGTTCGAAACTGCGTCATGTGCGGGCAAAAACTAGGTCAGTAGGTCTAAAAATAGAAAAACCTTCTGACCTCTCTAGAGGCCATATATTTCATGAGATCTTCATGAAAATTGGTCAGAATGTTCACCTTGATGATATGTAGGTCAAGTTCGAAAGTGGGTCACGTGCGGTCAAGAACTAGGTCAGTAGGTCAAATAATAGAAAAACCTTTGTTACCTCTCTAGAGGCCATATTTTTCATGGGATCTGTATGAAAATTGGTCTGAATGTTCATCTTGATGATATCTAGGTCAAGTTTGAAAGTGGGTCACATGCCATCAAAAACAAGGTCAGTAGGTCAAATAATAGAAAAACCTTGTGACCTCTCTAAAGGCCATATTTTTCATGAGATCTGTATGAAAATTGGTCTGAATGTTCATCTTGATGATATCTAGGTCAAGTTCGAAACAGGGTCATGTGCGGTCAAAAACTAGGTTATAAGATCTAAAAATAGAAAAACCTTGTGACCTCTCTAGAGACCATACTTGTGAATAGATCTCCATAAAAATTGGTCAGAATGTTCACCTTGATGATATCTAGATCAAGTTTGAAACTTGGTCACGTGCCATAAAAAACTAGGTCAGTAGGTCAAATAATAAAAAAACCTTGTGACCTCTCTAGAGGCCATACTTTTCATGGGATCTGTATGAAAGTTGGTCTGAATGTTCATCTTGATGATATCTAGGTCAAGTTTGAAACTGGGTCAACTGTGGTCAAAAACTAGGTCAGTGGGTCTAAAATTATTAAAATCTTTTGACCTCTCTAGAGACCATATTTTTCAATGGATCTTCATGAAAATTGGTCAGAATTTTTATCTTGATAATATCTAGGTCAGGTTCAAAACTGGGTCACATGAGCTCAAAAACTAGGTTACTATGTCAAAAAATAGAAAAAAAGATGTCATACTCAAAACTGGGTCATGTGGGAAGAGGTGAGCGATTCAGGACCATCATGGTCCTCTTGTTTTGAGATAACCGAAGTTCGACTTGAAATGATATTTTAAGTACTTGTTTTCGGAACGGAGCTTGAAAACCTTCGAGATAGCTGGACTTATGAGATAAGCGAGTTTGAGATATCCAGTGTCAACAGTATTATTTATCATTCACTCCTTTTTATACGGCCGTCTCTGAAAGAGTGGGGCGTATTATGTAAACAGCCGTGGCGGGTGGGCGGTCGGCGTCCAAAAGCATGTTCGCTCTCTAAGTCAAACAGTTTTCTTCCGACTTTCACCAAACTTGGTGACAATGTTTGTGGCCATAATATCTCGGTCAAGTTCGATAACCAGCAAAGTCGCCCCAGGCACTCTTGAGTTATGGCCCTTGAATTACTCGAAATCTGCAAATTTAGCCTTATTCGCTCTCTAAGTCAAAGAGTTTAATCCGATCTTCCACAAACTTGCAGATAATGTTTGTGGGCATAATATCTCGGCCAAGTTCGATAACCAGCCAAGTCGCCCCAGGCACTCTTGGATTATGGCCCTTGAATTACTCAAAATCTGCGAATTTAGCCTTGTCCGCTCTCTAAGTCGAATAGTTTTCACCCGATCTTCACAAAACTTGCTGACAATGATTGTGGGCATACTATCTCGGCCAAGTTTGATTATCAGCAAAATCGCCTTAGGCGTTCTTGAGTTATGGCCCTTGAATTACTCGAAATCTGCAAATTTAGCATTGTCCGCTCTCTAAGTCAAAGAGTTTTAATCCGATCTTCCACAAACTTGCAGATAATGTTTGTGGGCATAATATCTCGGCCAAGTTCGATAACCAGCCAAATCGCCCCAGGCATTCTTGGATTATGGCCCTTGAATTACTCAAAATCTGCGAATTTAGCCTTGTCTGCTCTCTAAGTCGAATAGTTTTCATCCGATCTTCGCCAAACTTGCTGACAATGTTTGTGGGCATAATATCTCGGCCAAGTTCAATAACAGCCAAATACCCCAGGCTTCTTGATTATGGCCTCTTGAATTAGGCCAAGTGATGCGCGAATTTTAGCATTGCCCTCTTGTAAATGAAGTTTTTATACATCTTCCAAAATGCAATCATGTTTGTGGGATTATATTCTCGAAGTTCGATAACCAGCCAAATAAGTTTTCTTGAATTAAGGGCCCTTATATGTAAAAAATTCTGCGAATTTTAAGTGTACGATCTTAGCGAATAGTTTTTCATCCGATTTGCCACTTGTGACTGTTTAGTGCACTTATCTCGGCTAATGGTCATATAACAAGCTAAATTACCAAAAAGCCACTCTTATTATTCGAATTTGAATTAAATTGTATGACCTTTACAGTCTGCATCTGTTATTAATTTTATGGAGCCCCTCTAACTTTCAAATAGCTTGTCGCATTCATAATTCATTATATGACATCAAAGTCAGTATTGGCAGAAATATTTATGATTCCTTGTAAAAACAATTCTTTTAAAATTTGGCATCATATTTTATTAACTAATTGGTAGTCCAACATATTTCTTCGTTAACCCCATGATTGTTCGATTGTAATTTTGAATAATACAATTACTATGCAATGGTATCAATAAAAACTAAGCTTATAATTATGATTAATGGCCAGTACTTCGAATATTTGATTAAAATGAGAAACTTCTAATTATCTCGTTATACTTATGCATTTGAAACTAACTTCAATGTTGCTCCATTAATGCATCCCATTATATGAACAGTCAGAGCTCTGGGAATATAAGATATGGCTCCTTTATACAAATTTGGTTAAATTTCAGCGACTACTATCTTACTGATTTTATTATATACAATCGGATTAGTAAAACAACATACAACAATCTGGTCGTAAAACACTCATTGATGAATTCGATGAAAACAGTTTTAGATTAATACACATTCTTATCAATTCTGTATCAATAAATACTAATCAGTAACAACTGAGGATTTAATTGAGTTACTCCATTACATTGATATGAAAAAATTAAGCTAACTGTCAGGAATAATGTATTTAATGAAATTTGTACTCAAAGCCAACATATGGTTGACGAATAGCAACCTATAGACATAGATACTTGTTATACAGCAGAAAGTTGAGGAAAAAATTTACACTTCAGTGCTATTTGTAATATTGTACACTAGATCCAAATGAACGTATATCATATGATATAAATCGTTTTAAAGAAATCGTTTTGTTTAAACAATGTGTCGGAATCCCATCAAACTTTATTAAAGCCAAACTGGTGAATTCTGTAGATTTAATAAAAATGCAGGAATATAGATATGATAGTGAGAGTGATTTCTCTTGTATCCAGCGATTTATATTTAACACTGAGATTTAATGATTAGATGCAGGATAATGATTTAGACACAAAAAATATCAGGTGACATGCACGGAGGATGAAATATTAAAGGAAGATGTTAGATCAAGTCTCATGAGTAAGTGGGCGGAATAGAAAGTTCAAAAGCTAAGACGAGGCTATACTATTTAATAGATCAACTCATCGAAAAGCATAAAGCGAAACATATAATGTCATAATAATAGTGTTTTCAAATATTTTAAGTCACAACGACTTTGTATCTTCAAAATGATATAAATCCTTTGTAAAATAAGGTGCTTATCTAATACTATTGATTTATCTCTGAATCATTAAACGTTTAAATATCGCAATTAAATTACTATTAATTAAAAATACAGGAATTGTCCTATATGAATTTCTGGTTCCTCGTTGTTTCAAAGATTTTATATATTAAAAGCACCATGAATTTCATTTTCATTCTAAAGGATCGTTTCGCAAAAGAACAAATAACCAACCGTTAACAGTACCCTTAACCGAACCGTTTTATCGTAATTTGTGACGGGGCCTTCTGACGTACCATAAAGATCTGAATGATTTCAGTTTATGTGACGAAACTTGTGAAAAATCATAATATGTAATAACCTAGTATTATACAATTTTTTGTTTATTGTTTGAACCCGTTTTCATCATTTTTCATTTCTTTAACCATTCACCCTAACCAGTTCTGGATTTGACAGTCAAACCGTCTGCAAGTTTAACTCCAACTCCCCACATGAAATAAACGAGGATGGAGGATCATAATGAATTTCTGAACATATTCTCTTCTATCAAATGTCAAAGGATACATACGATGCAAGCAACGGGGATGAAATCCAGGGCACCGGATGTAGATTCACACGCACACTTAGGTACTGAGCGGTAAGTGTGAGGAGGTACTTATTTATCCTCATGTTTGATGACTAAAACAGCGAAGGTTTTGTTTATTAATGCAATATCAGAACAAAAAAGTAAAGAACGATTATTTGAACATAAATATTAGATGGTTTAACATGAGAATTAGAACGTTTCGTCGTCTGAATTGTTAAATGTTTGCTTCAAATGGAGCACCAAACTTATCAAATGAATACTATTTCACGCTTTTACATACTCCCTTGGGGACAACGTTATGCAATAAGCTCGAACTTATAAAACTACACTGCAATATAAATTAATATTCCTTGTATATATGGCACAACCAGTTCTTCATGCAGTTTAAGTAATAATCAAATAATTCTTTTATGACTATTTTTTTGCGAATTTAATGCGGACGTGAGGGCCTCACGTACCTCATGGTGTAATTTACGATGTACTAAATTCACAGCACATATTTGTTATTATTATTAGAATAAGTCTTAACTTTCATCCTAGAAGTAGGCGTTTCTCAAGATCTTTTATTGAAACGCAATAAAGCGTAAATATATAACTCTAACCGTCTATATCGGTTTAGGAGAGTCACCGAAATCAAACTGGACAGGCTACGGCTTTAGGGTTCCACGTTTGACACCATCACTTGAACGTTTTTAATTACGTCAACGTCACCTAAGTTGGCGTTGTTAACGTAAAAAGCAATTTATCCTTTTATCAATGAACAGTTTGGTCAGTTTGTTTATCTTTTAACAGTGTAGCGACTTAAACGGATATGTGATAGTTATATCTGGTGATGAAAACCGAATATCTACATGTATATATCTGATAAAACTTGCCCGAATATGAGTTTCATGAGCGGAAGTCACGCTTCGTTTAGTACAGACAAATTACCAACTTTATCCCATTATTTATAATGCATATTTCATAAATATATGCATTACGAAAATATTCTTGGATAAAACTTTCCGAATGAATAGATGGAGCTTTTTTAATCCTTGAGTGTACTCTGAAGACTTAAAACGAGTACCATTACGTTCATCATAAACCTAATGCTTCTTAAGTGAAGTTTTTATAGCTAAAGGTAAGCAAGTACAAAAGCATTGCTTATATTAGCACTATTATCACCCCTAGCCACGTTCAATATAAAACCCCATAGTTTGTGCCACTGTCTTTCAAATTTTCTGGTCTTTCAAGAACAGCTCTCATATTAATATGTCAGATAAAATAAGCTTACCTTTGCTGGATATCAAGTTTAAGGGTCTCTCCCATTTTTCGAGTCCTTTACTCCCGCGCGACCGCAGAAACAAGTCGACCGGAAGCACTGATACTCCAATCAGCAGCTCGCCTGGACCACTGTTTAATGTCTCGCCACTTCTGCGGAATTTTGCGACACGATTTCTTACTTCCATTAGTACATCGACGTCTTCATTTGGGTCTTTATTTCAACCGAGCACGCCTGTTAGTGAACCACAGAGTTCTGTCGAAGACTTGACACAAAATCACGTGACATCTCCAGCAAAAAGAGACATTCGGCCTCCAAAACTTGAATTCGTTGAATTCCGCCGTGAGCGGTGTCCAAAGTTGCCGTTCTGTGAGGAGTACGATGGGGTTAATTGGAGAAAGACCAAAACTATTTCAGAAAGTATTGTGCAGCTCTTAGAAAGTCGTTGGGAGAATGGCGAAACACAAACGTTGAAAAAATACCGTAGCAAAGCCAGTGAAGCAAATTGTATGGCTTCCGCCTACTTCAATCGTTTGCAAGTATTACGTGACATGAGAGAAACCAAATTCAAATTCGAATGCACAACAGTGGAAAACATGAAAAGTATTGAAAGACCTACTTTTGGGAGTACCTCTGCTGAAGAAGACAACACAGATTCGCCAAATAAGGGGAACATGCGAAAAATGGATAATTCATTAACGAAGAAATACAAGGCCATTAAGGCCCCGTCTGAAGAATGTTGTTTCTTATTTGATGAACGTGAAATTGAAGACGCATCTATAGATTTGAAAATCAAGTACGACATGGTCTCCGAAACGCTTGAAGTTACGGTTGCAAGACTGGAGGATGTGACGAATTTGCGGAATACTAATAAACTTATAAACTCTTTTGTACAACTTAGCATGTATCAACGTAACGGAGGCCAGAAACAAAAGACAAAAGTTGCTAAACGGTGTCGAGACCCAATATTCAATCAAACATTTAAAATTGGGAATGTAACAGAGAAATGGTTTCATATCGAATGCTTACACGTGGAGTTGTACCGGAAGAAGCGATTTAAAAGCATCCGTGTCGGGGAGACGTTTATTTGGTTGGATGATCTGGATCTGTTGGTTCACGACAATGTTAACGTTACTGAGAAATTTAATCCATGCTACTAATGAATTCCGGACACATTATTATATGAAATATTTATTTTACAAAAATTGAAAGAATTGTGGTAGATCTAATAGTATCTATTGTTATTTTTGTGATTTGTGATATTTATTTATTTCATTATGTTATATTATATTTAAAGATACTAAGTAAGGTAGAGTCTGTTATGTGTCGCACAAGGTTTATGGTGTACAATGTTAAAATATATTGCCTCTCCACGAGAGGCAAAGTCATACGCAAAAAATATTCATTTCTGTCTCAAAATAAAATATGAAATATTGGAAACATGAGTAAGTACTTTTTATGTAAAGTCTTTCTATAAGAAATATTGCTAGAGTATGAATATTGATCATAATATTTTATTAATAATAATAAGGTCTTAATCCGTCCCTTTGGTCTATCATTAACAACGAAATCAAGAACGCTAACAAAACCGCTTATGTTTAGTACTTCACATTTTATGTTTTCTTTTAAGGAATTAAAAGTTGAAAAATGCTAAAAAAACAAAACTTTCACATTGCCAACACATAAAAACAACAAACATAATGTAAACTGTTTAACTGTACTTTCGGACAAAGATGTAGACTTCACAGGACTCAGTCAAGAAAGCACATTTAAAATCATGAACACGTAATGTATGGTGTTCCGTTAGGGACAGCGCCTGCATGCGCCCTATGGGATAAGATGGTATGATGAGTAGCGTGACATTACGGTGGGGAAAGATCATCGTATTGTCGCGTTCCCATCGCACTGTCGCGCTTTGCCATCGTCTGTTGCGCTTGACCATCGTAGTGCCACCATCGTGCTGTCGTGCTTGGCCATCGCCCTTTCTCTCTTCACCATCTTTGCCTTAAATCCCAGCTGTTTTCAAGGCAATTGGAGTATACTGAAATGGAAATGAACATTTTTGAGGATACTGAAATTTTAACAAAAATTAAATATACTTCGCATTATAGGGAGCAGGCGCTGATCCAAACGAAACACCATAGTAATAACAGTACAATCTGCAAGAATCAATTAAGTCTTTTTAAAAATATTAAGAAGTATGACTACTTTTATGTTAAATGTTACAATTGTGTGACGATGCATGTAATAAAACTAATAGCAGAATTCAACATAAGATTAACAACGGTTTCCTTTATGACTGCTTTTTTCTCACAACCATAGCTTCTGGTCTTGGGAAATACACCTGCATGCTAGACAACATGCAAAAAGTACGCCATAGCTCTCTGTCGTGAAAATCAAAAACGTCATTTGTCATCATCTCCAACCAAAGCAATATGTTTGAATAAATTAAAGATTAGAGGTACACAAGAAACTGTCAAAGAACCTAGCTAGTTTATATTGCGGCGGCCATCAGATTTTTTATTACATACATTTCTTGTAACTAATAAAATGTACGAAACTACATTGCATCATTTTTCTATTACCATATCGCTGACAGAAACGAAAAACTTCGAACACATTTACATTTCAATGTTGTCTGCAATATACACGGAAATGTACTAAAACGTCTTCACTGCCGAAAATAATTTATATCAAAATGTTTTTATTGCAAAGAAATTCCTGTAAATGCCACAGCATAGTATCAGCTGAAAGCTGCATCCGTTTAAATGTTGTATTACAAAATGTTATATTTGGCCCTCTAAGCAGCTTATTTTCCATGCGGTGCCTTATTTTTAACATGGTTGCGATGGTTTAAAAAATTATTCTTTTTGAATATTTCATTGGACTGCAACATTTTTAACTTGCTGACATACATGTACTTAACCCCAGAGCGGAATACAACTTTTGGTCTTCCAAAATACCCAACAGGTTTTGGAAGAGGAGGACGGCTTTTCTTAGCAGATAGTAAATCGACAACTCTTCTGTTTTGTAATCAATTATTGGTCAGAATAAAATTTATAGTAAACGTCGTTTACTAGAGGAGAATTGGTTATAAAGAATACTAGGTTGAAGTCGGTGAAAGACAGTTACCTTATACCTAATATTTTATTGTCCTGCAACCAGTTAAACCTGTAAACATAAAAAATGTTTTTTGATACAAAAAGAACCCATTCACATTTGACTGATTTGTAAATTCCTCCGCAAACAGCTCGATTTAGTCTAATTACAGTTTGTAATCAAGGTCGACTGACTCGGATTTTAATCAAAGCACTGAGACGACTGATGTTGGCGGCGACTTATAGATTCTGGTAAATGCCAACCTGATCAACATTTTCAAGGAAGGAAGACATGCTCCAAGTTTGATATTGTACTGAATAAACAGGGAACATATGTTAAACAGACTTGAATTACGTACAAGAGATCTCAGACTGATCTTGGCATCCACCATTGAACCATTTTTGAATTTTCCAAATTTCAAGACTAGGTCAATGTCAAAATCAAGGTCAAAGTTCTTTTCTGCACACCAAACTGTGCATGTGGTCCAAATTTGAAGCTGTAGCTAAAGAAATGTGAAAGTAGGTCATTAGGTCAATATCAAGGTTAAAGTTCATTTCGGTAAACAAAACTATGCACATGTTCCAAATCTGAAGGTTGTAGCTAGAGAAATGTGGAAATATGTCATTAGGCTAAAATCAAGGCCAAATTTCATTTATGTGTAATTACAGTTGAAACTCGGTATCTCGAATTCCAAGGGATCGAGCGTTTTATTTTGAGATAACCGAAGTTCGACTTGAAATGATATTTTAAGCACTTGGATTCGGAACGGAGCTTGAAAACCTTCGAGCTGGAATTATGAGATAAGCGAGTTTGTGATATCGAGTTTCAACAGTATTATTTATCATTCACTCCTTTTTAAATGAAGTGTTTTAGGGAGGCACACTCTTTTTCCAGAAGCAACCTCTAGTTCTGTGTAATTTCATTTTCATCAAATCGTTCATTGAGCCAGATATATATGATTTGCTTGTAAAAACCGTAAGGATTTTATAGACTACAGAAAAACCTTCTGTTCTGGAGTCATTATTTAAAGTGCTAACAATTTAGCGAAGTTAACGTTTCTTCTTACCCCAGAATTTGTGTCCAGTTTGTAATTCTTTGAAGTATTTACTTACTAGTGTAATGGATACATATAACATAGCTTATATTTAATGAATTAATGTCCACTTTTTACTTCGAATTTTAGATTAAAATTTTATGAACTTTAACTCTATCTCGGTTATTACTAGATGGATTTGACTCGAATTTCAAATAGTTGTTCCGCATTAATAAACCCATGTATGACACAAGGTCAGCTACCCTGGCAAAAATATTCCATGCATCATGTCTCCTGTATACATACAAATTCTTCTTAATATTTCAGCGCACTACCACTGATTCTTATTACTAAATGGATATGTCCAACATCATCATTACATCTGGGCGTATTAATCACTCCATTGATTGATTCGATTGAAAACAGTTTTAAGATAAATACCAATTCTATACAAATTCTGTATCAATAAAATACTAATCAGTATAAAACTATAGTGTTTAATTGACTGTACTCCATATACTTTTATGCAAAAATGTGAAAATGTCAGAATGATTTGTATCTTATGCATTAATATTGTAATACATAAGCCCAACAATGCTTGGCTCTTAATGCATCCTATCATGATAGCTTGCTATAATTACAGCAGAGTTGTTGGTAATAATAAGATTTGGGCACTTTATGTCTGATTTGGGTTAATTACTGTCGTAACTAGATCCTAGTATAACGTATTATATTATATACAATCGTTAAAGGAAACCAACCATTACAGCAAGTTCTTGTTGTAAAACACCATGTACGAATTCAGACCAATCAGAAGTAACTTCTATTAATAGCACAAATCGGAGTGAACTTCTGTAGATTTAGTCACAAGACTGCTAGGGTATATATATAGATAGATAGATGAGAGTGATTTCATTCTGTATCCAGCGACTGATATACTAGTAGATACTGAGGATTTAATGATTTTATCCCAGTACATTGATGAGAAAAAAAAATACAGCTACACTGTCAGGGAGGATAAAGTATTTAAAAGAAGATGTTTGACCTCCAAAGTCTCAAGTAGAGTTGCAGAAAGTCAAAAGCTATAGACGATAGCATATACTAGTATAGGCAGACCATCGAAAAGCTGAGACAGAGACACATAATGTCAAATCCAATCAGTGCTATTTCCAAATATTTTACACGTAATCCAAACTGACTTTGTATATCAAAATGATATAAATCCGTTCTTTAAAGATAATGTGTTTAGTCTACAATGTTGATGTGAATCCATCAAATGTTAAAAGTCCAAACTGGTAATATTTTTATTATTAAAAATACAGGAAATTGTTTCGATGAGATCTTGCTTAGGTTCCTCGTTGTCTTCAGAGAGCTTCGTATTTAAAGCACCATGGAATGTTCCAGCATTTTCATGTATCACTAAAAGGAAGATTCTGCAAAAGAACAAAATAACCAAGACCTTAAAATAATTTAGACACAACAGTTTATCAGTATTTGTGACGGGCCTTCTGGACAACTATAAAGATCTTAACAACTTAATCAGTATTTGTGACGGAACCTTCTGAAAAAAAACATAAAATATAAATAACTTATTTACATACATGTTGTCTCAAAACTAGGACAGGCTTTACAGTTAATAATGAATCATCAATATAAAAAATAAAGCGAAACATAATTTGGAATGACATGTACATAATAAATGTTTTAAATGAAGCGTAGCACAAACTTATCAAAATGAAATACTATTTTCAACGCATTTTCATCTCCTGAATCTTGACAACGTTATAGCAATTAACTCGACAATAAAAACGTACACTCAATTACATTAAAAACACCTTGTCCATATATGGCAATTATTCTGTTCTTGCAGCATGTTTTCAAGTATTTTTATATTCATTAAATCTTATTCGACATAATTTTATTTTGCGATTCTTAATGCGTGATCGTTGTCGCCTGTTCACTTGTACCTCATGCTGTAATTTACGATGTACTAAATTCACAGCACACATTTATAAAAATGTTATTATTAGTAGAATCAGTCTTAACTTTCATCCTAGAAGTAGGCGTAAGACTTGAATTACGTACAATAGATCACAGACTGATCTTGGCATCCACCATTGAGCCATTTTTGAATTTTCCAAATTTCAAGACTATGTCAAGATCAAAATCAAGGTCAAAGTTCTTTTCTGTACACCGAACTGTGCATGTGGTCCAAATTTGAAGCTGAGCTACAGACATGTGAAAGTAGGTCATTAGGTCAATATCAAGGTTAAAGTTCATTTCGGTAAACAAAACTATGCACATGGTCCAAATTTGAAGGTTGTAGCTAGAGAAATGTGGAAATATGTCATTAGGCCAGAATCAAGGTTTGCATTTCTAGACACAAAACTGTGCATGTGGTCCAATTAAAATGTGAAAGTAGATCACTAGGTAAATGTCAAAGTTTATTGCGGCACACAAACCTATGCATGTGGTCCAAATTTGAAGAATGTAGGTACAGAAATGTTAAAGTAGGTCACTAGCTCAAGTTCAATGTCAACTCATGTCGAGGTTCATCAAACCACTCAAAACTATACAGAAGGTCCAAATTTGCATGTTGTAGGTTATGGCAAGAATTTTTTTAAAACGTTTTTCCCCATTTAAGTCTATATAAACCATGTGATCCCCGGGGCGGTGCCATTTTTGACCCCAGGGAAATAATTTGGACAATCTTTGAAGAGGACCACTAGATGATGTTACATACCAAATATCAAAGTCCTAGACCCTATGGTTTTTGACAAGAAGATTTTCCCTATATAAATCTTTGTAGATTATAACAAATAAACAAAGGACCATAACTCACTCAAAATTGTTGAACCAGTTTGAAATTATGGGAGCAAAACTAGGGCACCAATGCATCATTCTGACAAAGTTTGGCCAAAATCCCCACAGATGTTTCTGAGGAGATGCGATAACGAGACATTGTAAACGGACGGACAGAAGAAAAACAGACCACAGACGCAGAGTGATTTGAATAGTTCACTATCTGACGACGGTGGGCAAATAATTTATGGAGGTCATGGAACTACTTGTTCTGCTGCTTCGGATAAAGGTATTGACAGTAAATTTGTGATATGGTAAATCTGTGGCCACGCTTCGCTGCCCATGAATGTTGTCAAGGAATTGCCAGATTTAGATTTGCAGACAAATGGAAAGTATTCCAATACAGTATGGAGCCTGTAGGGGGACCAATATGCACACATAAATCTGAACTGGCTTAGGGGAATGCTGAATGAAAGTTTTTCTTATCATACCGAAATGTGTTCTACATAAAAACTGCAAGGTACGTAAACAAAGAAATATAAATGAAGTTTATTCCACATTATTTGTTAGAAAACTCTGAACTCAGAAACAGCATACAATGTCAATTGAACATGTTAAGTATGTCGTACAAAAGTATAAATTTATAAATGCAACATATAAACTTAAAATACCTTTTTGTAAACCTCCTGACAAGCTATATAAAAATATGAAAGACTATGTAACTTTTTTGGTATGAAAGCAAGATTAGCACACATTACTATTAATACATGCTGTCTCAAGATAGGCTTGGCATAAGGTATATTTTCAAAATAAAGTTTAATCTAAAGATACTAACCAACACACAGTGAGTAAATGTTTGTCTTATCAGACCAAGAGCTAACGGTCTCTACTTATTCTTCCAATAGTCGAGCTACAAAGTAGACCAAACAAAAAATTGATCAAGAAATACTGTACAAATTTAAAAAGGGCCACATTTCTGACAGAATACAAGCAATAGTTATGGTTCATGACCTATTTAGTCAACTAATGATGACAAAAAAAGTATATAAGTTTCAAGCTATAGCTCTTAAAGTATGCAGTAAGTATCTACTAGCCAATTATGCTTATTGAATACCATGAATATTAAGCAACTAATGAAAACAAATGATTCTGTTTTTTAGCTTTTAAGCTAATAACTATTATTTAAAGAGTCATCCATATCACACGGAACTGAAACCCCGGTAATCTTTTGTAAGCTGCTTATAACATGAACATAACCCTCTACTTATAATAAGTGTAAAGAGAGTGAAGTATGATTGCCTATTTATTAGCTCAGGTAAACCTCCAGTTTGTTTAATTATTGGTGGAACGATATAATATAGATTTAGATTGAAAAAAGATTTCAGATTTAAAAAGAAAGAACAAAACATAAAATAAAACACATTGAAATTGTATCTAGAATGAATCTATTTAACGTTGCCTTGTAGTTAGTTACCAATGTATTGTTATTGAAACTTGGTATGCTGCTGTTAAATATGCAAAATATGCACATTTATAGAATTTTGCTGATAAACGTAATGTTATAACCATTATAGCAAGACAATAAAATATGTGCACATGTAAATAACAATGAAGCACTACTGTAATAATTACAAGTTTAGCATTGGACACTGAGATCCCAAACTTAGACTCTTTACGTAATGGTCAGATCAGTAAGTGTATGATGTTGAATGACGTTGACCGCGGGTCAATTTTTTTAATGAACGCATTGTCATGTTGTTATACAATAAAATAAACGTGACAACCTCTACAAATGAAAGTACAATATATATAGCATTAAACTAGATGAGTACGATAGGAACCCTTTTCTATTGTTTTTTTTATTCTTTTCCGAAATTATTTTTCATTAATGTCTCATTGTGTGAAACACTCTTCAAGAATTCATGTTTCTTTTATTATATATTTGGTGGACCAGCTTAAGATCTTGATCAATTTAATTAAATACTATTACACTCAGAATTTCATATATTGAGCCAGGTTTTGACTACATAGAACTTTAATAATCTATATTAAAGTAAACTCTTATCATGCATTGTATAGGACTGCATTTGTCTTTGTATGTAATTTTTAAAATTGACATTTTTATTGTATGCACTCAAATTGTAACTTTGTTACTTAAAAAAGTGTACCCATTGACCTATCTCACTAAGATGTGTATCAAACAAAGCAATATCTTTCAGAAATCTTTGCTCGTTTCCTGTCTTTATAATGATGAAACAGTTCTCACTCTATTTAATATTATATGGAATCCATAATTACTACAATGAATGTAAGAGGCTTAGGAAACTCTAGTAAAAGAAAACAAGTTTTCCAATGGTTAAAGTCCACAAAAGCATCAATATTTCTGTTACAAGAAACTCTTTTACCTGAAAATAAAAGTAAATTTTGGGAATTAGACTGGAATGGAAGAGCATTTTTCAGTGGAACTAGCTCTAATAGTGAAGGTGTAGCTATCCTTCTAAACATATCAGAACCATACAAAATTATAAACTATAAAGAAGTAGCCAAAGGTCGTCTTGTGGTATTAGATTTAAATTATAAAGATCAAGATACTACTATTATCAACATATATGGTCCAAATAATGATGATGAGCATTTTTTCATACAACTTGAAAACTTTTTATTTGAAAATGACGACAAAAATTTTATTACTCGGGGACATTTTAATGTTGTCTTAGATCCGTTAATAGATAAAAGAGATGACCGCTTACATATACATACTAAATCTAGGAATAAATTGAAGATTATCATGAGGAATTGTTGTTTTACGGATATATGGCGAAAATTGAATGGAACCTCACACCAATATACATGGACCTCAAATACAAAACCCAAAGTATACTGCAGACTTGATATTTTTTATTGTTTCAGAGTACCTTTCAAATTTAGCGAGCAAAAGTAACATAATACCAGGCTTTAAAACTGACCACTCTTCAGTTAGTCTAAACTTAAAATTGGAAAAAAAGTATTAGGGGACCAGGTTATTTTAAGCTGAACAACAGCATTCTACTAGATAATGAATTTAAGACAACACTTCAAAGAAATATCATTGAAACAGTTGCAGTAAACTCAGAGGCTCAGCCAGACACGCTTTGGGAAATCATAAAGGGAACAATAAGAAACACAGCTATTAGATATTCAACCTTCAAAAAGAGAAATGATAACATACAAGAAGTGACATTAATAAAGGAAATAGATGAATTAAAAGAAGAAGCTGAACAATTTATTGACAACAACAACAACAACAGTAATAATAATAATAATAATGACAATGATAATAATGACAATGACAATGATATTAATAATAATAATAATAATATTAATAATAATTATAATAATAATAATATAACGAATAGAATTTCAGAAAAAGAGAATGAACTGGAAAACCTGTATGACAAAAAAATTAACGGTATTTTGCTAAGATCCAAAGCTATCCACCTTGATGGAAATCAAAAGAATTCAAAATATTTTGCAAATTTAGAGAAAAGGAGAGCAAAGAAAAAAAAAAATTTCAAAATTGATTATAGATGGAGAGGAAATTACTGACAATAATGCAATACTGACACAAGAAGTTAAATTTTATAGATCACTATATAAAGAAAAACCTCAAGTCCAGTCAGATTTAAACTTCTTTAAAGAAGATATTATTAAATTATCTACGGAAGAACAAACTTTATGTGAAAGTGGACTCACAGAAAACGAATGCAAACTTGCACTCTTTCAAATGAAAAATCAGAAATCTCCAGGGTCCGACAGATTGACTACTGAATTTTTTAAACTATATTGGAGTGATATTAAAACTTATTTTTTGAATGGTATAAATTTTGCCTATAGGAAAGGTGAACTCTCATAATTACAGAAACAATGTATAATAACACTCTTACCCAAAACAGATAAAGATCAAACAAATCTCTCGAACTGGAGACCAATAAGTCTACTAAATATTGACTACAAAATAGCAACAAAAGCGATCTCTAATCGAATAAAGAAGTTCTTAACAAGACAAGATCTTGTATCATAGCTCGGTGTTTTTTCTTAACAAATTTGGTGCAGGTAAATCGTATACACCGAGTACAGGGTGCGGTAACTAAAAGTGTGCAGGTATTTAATACCCGCACGCTAGTTACCGCACTGCTGGGTAGGAAAGTATGCCAGCATGTCTGGAACAGTACACAGCGAAGTGTATCTTATTGATTTTCTGCTCTCGCATTGGTTTATTTTACCTGGGCTTTACACATTTGTAAAGCAAGGATTTTAAGTACTCACTGAACTGCTGTATATGGCAATGTGGAACGCCTACAACTACCATATATGGATGGCTATGATACAAAACAGAAAGAACATTAAAACTCTCGGGTAAACGATTTATACTCGGGGGCTATGCCCCCTCGTACAAATCGTTTACCCTCGAGTTTCAATGCTCTTTCTATTACATAACTCATGAACAAACAGGCTTTGTCACGACGCTATATTGGAGAGAATGTCCGTCTCTTATTTGAAATCATAGAATATATTGAAAACAAAAATGAATCTGCTTTACTCTTTTTCTCAGATTACAGAAAAGCTTTTGATAGCTTAAATCATGAATTTATCATACAATGTTTGAAGTAGTTTAACTTTGGTCCATCACTTACAGACTGGGTAAAAAACAAAGACAAATATCAAACAGGGAATGCCATGCACCAAAAACGCAGCCTCCTCAAAACGAAACCACCAGCACGCAGACGCGTGCACCACACAAACACACACAAAGCCAACACACAAGGACAAAACGAACAAACAATGCAACACGCAGACGCGTGCACCACACACACACACACACGCGCGCGCGCGCACGTGCGCGCACACACACACACAAAGCCAACACATAAAGACAAAACAAACAAACAATGGAACACAGTGGGGCACCGCCTTGGAACGGTCAGTGGCAAAAACACCACTGGGGAGCTTAAACCGGTTTATGGTGCGCACCCAACCTCACTCTTACCCCCACCATGTTCCAAAGACACAGGACAGTGTAAATAAAAGTAATCCCCTCCAGGTGAATCTCTTACACACGTAATGGAAACAAAAAGGCATGGGATGTAAAACACAAAAATGCTCATGTATAAATATATAAAAAGCAAACCTTAAGAACCAAAACGTATGCACTCAATACCTTTTCAGAAGACAAACTCTTCTATAATAATATAAGCAGTATTATATTATGATAAATAACGGACATCTGTCAGAAAATTTCCCTATAAAACAAGGTGTAAATAAAATCTGGAAAGTAGATCCATCGGAAGCACCGAAAACAATGCAAACAGTGAAAATTGCAGACTCGGTTTGATTGAGTCTGTTCATGAGCAGTAATGGAAAATGCAACACTACCCACGCCCCCTAGCACCGGCTTAAGCAGTATTCAATCTTCAAATCTAAATGAGTTGAAATCAATGGTCCCGAAGGACCAGAAAATAAGACAAGACAAGGATGCCCTTTATCATCGTCCTTATTCATAATATGTATCCAACTTCTTACAAATGAAGTGGCAAAAGACAGAGAAATTAAAGGAATAAAAATAAATAATACAGAGATAAAACAAACCCTTTTTGCAGATGATGCTACATATATAAATAATGGAGAAAAAAACTTCTTTTGAAAAACTGATAAAAGTTATAAATGAATTTGGTAAAATATCTGGATTTGCATTAAATACATCAAAATCTATAGTATTAAAACTGGGAACCCTTAAAACATTAAAATGAAATATGCAGAAAATATGAATTTTACTTGGACATCAAAACAAGCAAGAACCCTTGGTATAACTTTCAATACAGATTTAAAAAGCAATACAGAACTTAATTTAGAACCAAAATTACAGGAATTTACAAATTGTTTAAAACAATGGCAGCACAGAAAACGTACTCTGATGGGGAAGGTAACAGTAGTCAAAACATTTGATTTACCTAAACTTATATATCCCTTCACAGTACTTGAAAATCCACCAGAAAGTATTGTCAAAGATATAACAACAAAAAAATTTAAGTTCTTATGGGATGGAAAAAATGATAAAATCAAAAGAAAGACTCTCTACAGTAATTACAGTTTATGAGGCCTTAAGTTAACGGATATTAATACATTCCTAACTTCTATTAAAGCATGCTGGGTAAAGCGCATAATTTCGAATGAAAACAATGGTTACTGGAAAGTCTTTTATGAAAATGTACTTAACAGATTTGGTAATACTTTCATTCTACAATGCAATGAACCAGAAAGATGTTTCAAAAATATACACAGGTCACCCTTTTTTGAAAGATGTACTTGTATCATGGTTTTTAATAAACAGTTATTATGCTGAAAACAATGAATTACAAAAACATATAATTTGGAACAATAGTGATATTAAACTTGGAAATGATGTAATCTATTGGGCAAGATGGCATGAAAAAGGTATACAATTCATTAATCAACTTTTTGATTTAAGAACAAATAAATGGTATCAATTTGGAGACGCAAAACAAATACTTGATCTGAATGAGACTGACTTTTTGAAATATCATCAGTTAGTAACAGCAATTCCGAAAAATCTTAAAGACCTTATTTCAATGCAATTTCTTTATGGAAGCAAAACCAACCACCTTATTGAGAAACTGAAATCAAGTATAACCCCAAACAAGTTTCTTTATAACCTTTTAATGAGTAAGAAAACATATAAAAAACCAACAGCTATATTCAAATGGGAAAACATTCTTGATGATGAGGAAATTGATTGGAAAAAAGTTTTTAGTAACCAATTCAAAGCCACAATAGATAACAATCTTAGAAGTTTTCAATATAAATTGTTAATGCGCTTTGCTTCCAACAAACAAATATCTTTATAAATGTAAATTATCTCAAAGTAATTTATGTGAATTCTGTTGCATGAGTAATGAGAATATAGAACATTTAATTTGGGAATGTCCAAAGGTACAAATTTTCTGGCACAGACTACAAGTCTTTCTGGAAAATAAGGGATACAATGAGTTGAATATAAAGAATGTGTGTTTTGGTTACATAGGTAACACAGATAAAGAAGATATCCTAAACTTTATCACTATTCTTGGTAATTTTTTTATCTTTAAAATGAAATATACAAAAAATGTTCCTTCTTTTGATAACTTTTTTACATTTTTCAAGCAGAGAATTAGAATTGAAAAAGAAATAGCAATGATTAATGACAGGCTCCATAAGTATGAAGAAAAATGGTTAAATTTTACTGAAGTGGACTAATATTGAAATAAGCCAAGCCTATCAGCTATACAATACAGTACCAAATTATCTATTATGAAAAACAGGAAACGAACAACACTATCCTTTAGAAATATCCTTCTTTTTGCCTTTTAGGATCATGATTCCAAGTAGCATAACTCAACTCTTACTCTTCTCACTTTCCCTTCTCATCCTTCCACTTTTGCCTGAATGATTATTATCTTTCCCACTGTCCTTTCACTTCTAATCTCGTTAACTTTTATTTAAAACTCTTAGATATAAACATGTAAATCTAGTTGTATTATTGTAAATTCTGTCTGCTATGTACTTCTTTTTGTGCTTTGATACTTAAAATAATGTTTGAGTGTAATTTGAAATATAAACGATATGTATTTACGATTGAAAAATAAAAGAGAAAAAAAAAACATTTAATTTAAGCAAAGATTTAACCAAGAAATTCTAATTTTCTATGTAAATAAGTAGTCATAATTCTGGCAAAAAAGTGACAGAAGTGGGAATTAGACTCTTGGTGATGTAATGATGATAAACAGGTGTACTAAGTTTCAAAGCTATAATTCTAATAGTTTCTAAGGAAAGAGGAACATAAACAAAAATGTTAACCAAGACCACAGCTGACAAAGTTCAGCAAAATGATGACAATACCTTGTAGATTTAACAGGAGACACAGGAGACATCGCGCTCGACTATTTCGATGCTGGATAGTGAAACTGGGCATATTTGATGAAGCTGGAGGTGTCACTGGAGTGTTTAATGACTCCAATATGGATGAAGATATTGGATAATAGCCTGAGTCTGCATCAAAAGTATTAAGTACTAAGAGAGATAAGGATCAAGTGTATCAAAACGTTCTATAAGACTTATTATAATTCTAAGCAAAAAGGGGGCATATTCATGAAATATTGGTGCAAGAGTGATGCAAAAAATCCATTTTGTAATACCTGAGATATAGTGAAAACGCATCAAAATTAACTTTTAATTAATAAAAGGGGTCATAATTCATGAAAAATTGGTGCCAGATTTATGGACATTGTGTCATATGATGTAGGTGATAAGGTGGAACAACTATTTTAAGTTTAAATAAAATCCATTAAGTAACAACTGAGATATAGTGAAAGTGCATCAAAACTTTATAAGTAAAAAGGGGGACAATTCATGAAATACTGGTGCAAGGGTTATGAATCAAATCCACTCAGTAATAACTGAGATAGAGTGAAATTGCATCAAAACTTTTACCCGAAATTCTAAGTAAAAGGGGGGAAAATTCATTAAATATTGGTACCAGAGTTATGGACCTTATGTCATATGCTGTGGGAGATAATGTGGAACAACTACTTTCAGTTTTAATCAAATCCATTTAGTAATACCTGAGATAAAGTGAAAGTGCACCAAAACTTTAACCTGAAATTCTAAGTAAAAAGGGGAGATAATTCATGAAATACTGGTGCAAGAGTTATGGCCCTTGTGTCTTATGATGTGAGTGATGATGTTGAACAATAATTTTAAGTCTGAATCAAATGCATTTACTAATTACTGAGAAAATATGGCCTCTAGAGAGGTCAAAAGATTTCTCTATTTTTAGACCTTTTCACCTAGTTTTTGACTGCACGTGACCCAGTTTCGAACTTGACCTAGATATCAACAAGATAAACATTCTGACCAACTTTCATAATGATCCCATGAAAAATGTGACCTCTAGAATGGTCACAAGCAAAAGTTTACGCACGGACGAACGGACGCACGGACGCCGTGCGATCACAAAAGCTCACCTTGTCACTTTATGACAGGTTAGCTAAAAACTATGCATTGTTATGATATATTTGTATCTGAGTCATTTTTGCCCTATTTTTGCAGTAAATCATCCAAAGTCTACCAACAGTTAGTTTGCAGCATTTAGAACTTGCTATTTGCTTCATATGTCTTTTCATTTTACAAATTTGATGTCTCACTCTCCACTTATATATATTTCCCAAGGATTTCTTTTATGCCATGGTTCCAGCTCAAGTATTATTTCAACAGAACAGAACTGCCTGAATGTCATGGTTCCTACATATTTGAGGTACTTTGGTAATGGCAGCTCAATGAAATGAGACAAATTATCAACATTTTAAGATCAAGTAGGAATATTATAAAAATGAGTTAATTTTAAATACTAAATGCAGGAATGATGTCATATTGTATGACTTATGCCCCTTGAGAATGCTTGATAGAATGAATTAAAAAAGTTCAAAAAAAGGCATAACTCAATAAAAGTATACTTGGTATATTCCAAAGTTTTTAAAAATCAGAGTTTAATCAAATTCTACATTGTAGAATAAATTTCAATCCTAACGTGCAGAACTACATTAAAAAAGCATGTTTAGACTTTGGTATGATATTTCATTGCATGGAATACATCATCAGTATTAAATGGGCATGTGCTTATTGTCTGACCCTGCTTTTAGTTAAGTCCCTTTTTTGGACTTAACAGTATTACAGCTATATCAGTTTATTTTGGACTATATTCAACCTACAGTTTTCATTAAATTCAAATGAAACTTGCAATTGATATACTTTTATTGAGTTATGCCTTTTTTGAACTTTTTTAATTCATTCTATCAAGCATTCTCAAGGGGCATAAGTCATACAATATGACATCATTCCTGCATTTAGTATTTAAAATTAACTCATTTTTGTAATATTCCTACTTGATCTTGAAATGTTGATAATTTTTCTCATTTCATTGAGCTGCCATTACCAAAGTACCTCAAATATGTAGGAACCATGACATTCAGGCAGTTCTGTTCTGTTGAAATAATACTTGAGCTGGAACCATGGCATGAAAGAAATCCTTGGGAAATATATATATAAGAGTGAGAGTGAGACATCAAATTTGTAAAATGAAAAGACATATGAAGCAAATAGCAAGTTCTGAATGCTGCAAACTAACTTTTTTTAAGATTTAAGATTTTGGATGATTTACTGCAAACATAGGGCAAAAATGACTCAGATACAAGTATCATCATAACAATGAATAGTTTTTTTACATGCCAAACTTCCAGGACATCTATACAGGAGAATATACAGGAGAATTCGGTTGAAAGTCCAGGAGATTTCAGAATTTACATTGTACTTAGTTTGATAGTATAATTAAAAAGATAATTCTGAATTCTTTTCAGCACATCTGATTCATTTTTAGCTTGACTATACAAAGTATGGAGAGCTATCCTACTCGACCGGCGTCAGTGTCCTTCCGCGTCCGCACTTTGGTTAAAGTTTTGATGCACTTTCTCTTTATTAGCTCACCTGAGCAATGCGATAGAGACTGTATTTTTCAATTGATCTTCATGAAATTTGGTCAGTATGATTGCCTTGATGAATTCTAGGTCAAGTTTGAATATGGGATACCACATTCTTGGTCCAATTCTAATGAAAATTTGCCAGAATATTTGTTTCCATGAAATCCCTAGGTCAAACATGTTTACACTGTTATGGTGTGATTCTCAAGTGAGCGACCTAGGGCCATTTTGGCCCTCTTGTCTTTGTTATTACTTTATGGATTTACTTCAAACTTAAAATAGTTGTTCCTTATCATCACCCACATCATATGGCACACGGGTCATAACTCTGGCACCAATGTTTCATGAATTATGCCCCCTTTTACTTAGAATTTCAGGGTAAAATTTTGGTGCACTTTCACCTTTTCTCAGTTATGAGTAAATGGATTTGATTCAGACTTAAAATCATTGTTCAACATCATCACTCACATCATAAGACACAAGGGCCATAACTCTTGCACCAGTATTTCATGAATTATCTCCCCTTTTTACTCATAATTTTAGGTTAAAGTTTTGATGCACTTTTACTTTATCTCGGGTATTACTTAATGGATTTGATTAAAACTGAAAGTAGTTGTTCCACATCATCACCCACATCATATGACATAAGGTCCATAACTCTGGTCATAATATGTAATGAATCCCCCCCACTTTTACTTAGAATTTCGGGTTAAAGTTTTGATGCAATTTCAGTCTATCTCAGTTATTACTGAGTGGATTTGATTCAAACTTAAAATAGTTGTTCAACATCATCACCCACATCTTATGACACAAGGGCCATAACCCTTGCACCAGTATTTCACGAATTGTCCCCCTTTTTACTTATAAAGTTTTGATGCACTTTCACTATATCTCAGTTGTTACTTAATGGATTTTATTTAAACTTAAAATAGTTGTTCCACCTTATCACCTACATCATATGACACAATGTCCATAAATCTGGCACCAATTAAAAGCTAATTTTGATGCGTTTACACTATATCTCAGGTAATATCAAATGGATTTTTTCAACAAGACACAAGGTGCATCACTCTTGCACCAATATTTCATGAATATGCCCCCTTTTTGCTTAGAATTATAATAAGTCTTATAGAACGTTTTGATACACATGGTCCTTATCTCTCTTAGTACTTAATACTTTTGTTACAGACTAAGGCTATTATCCAATATCTTCATCCACACTGGAGTCATTAAACACTCCAGTGACACCTCCAGCTTCATCAAATATGCCCAGTTTCACTATCCAGCATCGAAATAGTCGAGCGCATTGTCTCCTGTTAAATCTACAAGGTATTGTCATCATTTTGTTGAACTTTGTCAGCTGTGGTCTTGGTTAACATTTTTGTTTATGTTCCTCTTTCCTTAGAAACTATTAGAATTATAGCTTTGAAACTTAGTACACCTGTTTATCATCATTACATCACCAAGAGTGTAATTCCCACTTCTGTCACTTTTTTGGCAGAATTATGACCCCTTATTTTCCTAGAAAATTGGAATTTCTTGGTTAAATCTTTGGTAAATTAAATGTTGCATACTTTAAGAGCTATAGCTTGAAACTCTATATACCTGTTTGTCATCATTAGTTGACTTAAAAGGTCATGAATCATAACTATTGCTTGTATTCTGTCAGAAATGTGGCCCTTTTAAAATTTGTACAGTATTTCTTGGTCAATTTTTTGTTTGGTCTACTTTGTAGCTCGACTATTTGAAGAATAAGAAGAGACCGTTAGCTCTTGGTCTGATAAGACAAACATTTACTCATTGTGTGTGGGTTAGTATCTTTAGATTAAACTTTATTTTGAAAATATACCTTATGCCAAGCCGTATGTTGAGACAGCATGTATTAATAGTAATGTGTGCTAATCTTGCTTTCATACCAAAAAAGTTACATTGTCTTTCATAGTTTTATATAGCTTGTCAGGAGGTTTACAAAAAGGTATTTTAAGTTTATATGTTGCATTTATAAATTTATACTTTTGAACGACATATTTAACATGTTCCATTTGATATTGTATGCTGTTTCTGAGTTCAGAGTTTTCTAACAAAGAATGTGGAATAAACTTCAAAAAATTATATTTCTTTGTTTACGTACCTTGCAGTTTTTATGTAGAACACATTTCGGTATGATAAGAAAAACTCTTTCATTCAGCATTCCCCTAAGTCAGTTCAGATTTATGTGTGCTTACTTGTCCCCCTACAGGCTTCGCACTGTATTGGAATGCTTTCCATTTGTCTGCAAATCTAAATCCGGCAATTACTTGACAGCAATCATTGGCAGCGAAGCGAGGCCACAGATTTACCATATCACAAATTTACTGTCAATACCTTTATCCGAAACCGCAGAACAAGTAGTTCCATGTCCTCCATAAATTATTTGCCCACCATCATCAGATAGTGAACTCTTCATATCACTCTGCGACTGTGGTCTGTCGTTCTTCTGTCCGTCCGTTTACAATTTCTCGTCATCGCATCTCCTCAGAAACTTCTGTGGGGATTTTGGCCAAACTTTGTCAGATTGATGTATTGGTGCCCTAGTTTTGCTCCCATAATTTCAGACTAGTTCAACAATTTTGAGTGAGTTATGGCCCTTTGTTTATTTGTTATAACCTACAAAGATTTATATAGGGAAAATCTTCTTGTCAAAAACCATAGGGTCTAGGACTTTGATATTTGGTATGTAACATCATCTAGTGGTCTTCTACCAAGATTGTCCAAATTATTTCCCTGGGGTCAAAAATGGCACTGCCCCGGGGGTCACATGGTTTATATAGACTTAAATGGGGAAAAACTTTTTAAAAATGTTCTTGCCATAACCTACAACATGCAAATTTGGACCTTCTGTATAGTTTTGAGTGGTTTGATGAACCTCGACATGAGTTGACCTTGAACTTGACCTAGTGACCTACTTTAACATTTCTGTAGCTGCATTGTTCAAATTTGGGCCACATGCATAGGTTTGTGTGCCGCAATAAACTTTGACATTTACCTAGTGATCTACTTTCACATTTTAATTGGACCACATGCATAGTTTTGTGTCCAGAAATGAAATTTGACCTTGATTTTGGCCTAACGACATATTTTCACATTTCTCTAGCTACAACCTTCAAATTTGGACCATGTGCATAGTTTTGTTTACCGAAATGAACTGTAACCTTGATATTGACCTTATGACCTACTTTCACATTTCTGTAGCTGCAGCTTTAAATTTGGACCACATGCACAGTTTGTTTTACAGAAATGAACTTTGACCTTGATTTTGACCTTGACCTAGTCTAGAAATTTGTAAAATTCAAAAATGGCTCTATGGTGGATGCCAAGATCAGTCTGTGATCTCTTGTATGTAATTCAAGTCTGTTTAACATATGTTCCCTGCTTATTCAGTACAATATCAAACTTGGAGCATATCTTCCTTCCTTGAAAATGTTGATCAGGTTGGCATTTACCAGAATCTATAAGTCGCCGCCCACATCAGTCCTCTCAGTGCTTTGATTAAAATCCGAGTCAGTTGACCTTGATTACAAACTGTAATTAGACTAAATCGAGCTGTGGGTGGAGGAATTTACAAATCAGTCAAATGTGAATGGGTTCTTTTTGTATCAAAAATCAATTTTTATGTTAACAGGTTTAACTGGTTGCAGGACAATAAAATATTAGGTAAAAGGTAACTGTCTTTCACCGACTTCAACCTAGTATTCTTTATAACCAATTTTCCTCTAGTAAACGACGTTTACTATCAATTTGATTCTGACCAATAATTGCTTACAAAACAGAAGAGTTGTCGATTTACTATCTGCTAAGAAGAGCCGTCCTCCACTTCCAAAACTTGTTGGGTATTTTGTACGACGAAAAGTTGTATTCCGCTCTGGGGTTAAGTACATGCATGTCAGCAAGTTAAAAATGATGCTGTCCAATGAAATATTCAAAAAGAATAAATTTTTTTTAACCATCGCAACCATGTTATAAATAAGGCACCGCATGAAAATCAGAAGCGCCTTCAAAAAGCGGAAATCAAACCAAACTAAAATACACTTCAAAATATAGCATGTCATCGTCTAAATCGAAAAGGCTACGGTCTGAAGATCAAGATACTATGTCTCTAACAGCAACAGGAACAGGAAGTGATGGCTGTGCAATACAGGACTATTGATAAAACACGCATATGGACAGTGTTTTTCAATCAAAGCAAGAGAACCTGAAATCATAATAATGCTGCAAAGAATAGGATTGTAACATTTTGTAATACAACATTTAAACGGATGCAGCTTTCAGCTGATATTATGCTGTGGCATTTACAGGAATTTCTATGCAACAAAAATATTTTAATATAAATTATTTTCGGCAGTGAAGGCGTTTTAGTACATTTCCGTGTATATTGCGGACAACATTGAAATGTAAATGTGTTCGAAGTTTTTCGTTTCTGTCAGCGATATGGTAATAGAAAAATGATGCAATGTAGTTTCGTACATTTTATTAGTTACAAGAAATGTATGTAATAAAAAACTGATGGCCGCCGCAATATAAACTAACTAGGTTCTTTGACAGTTTCTTATGTACCTCTAATCTTTAATTTATTCAAACATATTGCTTTGTTTGGAGATGAAGACAAATGACGTTTTTGATTTTCACGACAGAGAGCTATGGCGTACTTTTTGCAGGTTGTCTTGCATGCAGGTGCATTTCCCAAGACCAGAAGCTATGGTTGTGAGAAAAAAGCAGTCATAAAGGAAACCGTTGTTAATCTTATGTTGAATTCTGCTATTAGTTTTATTACATGTATCGTCACACAACTGTAACATTTAACATAAAAGTAATCATATTTCTTAATATTTTTAAAAGGACTTAATTGGTTCTTGCAGATTGCACTGTTATTACTATGGTGTTTCGTTTGGATCAGCGCCTGCTCCCTATGAACGCGAAGTATATTTAATTTTTGTTAAAATTTCAGTATCCTCAAAAATGTTCATTTTCATTTCAGTGTACTCCCATTGCCTTGAAAACAGCTGGGATTTAAGGCAAAGATGGTGAAGAGAGAAGGGGCGATGGCCAAGCACGACACTACGATGGTGGCACTACGATGGTCAAGCGCAACAGACGATGGCAAAGCGCGACAGTGCGATGGGAACGCGACGATACGATGGTCTTTCCCCACCGTAATGTCACGCTACTCATCATACCATCCTACCCCATAGGGAGCATGCAGGCGCTGTCCCTAACGGAACACCATACATTACGTGTTTATGATTTTAAATGTGCTTTCTTGACTGAGTCCTGTGAAGTCTACATCTCTGTCCGAAAGTACAGTTAAGCAGTTTACATTATGTTTGTTGTTTTTATGTGTTGGCAATGTGAAAGTTTTGTTTTGTTAGCATATTTCAACTTTTAACTCCTTAAAAGAAAACATAAATATGAAGTACTAAACATAAGCGGTTTTGTTAGCGTTCTAGATTTCGTTGTTAGTGATAGACCAAAGGGACGGATTAAGACCTTATTATTATTAATAAAATATTATGATCAATATTCGTACTCTAGCAATATTTCTTATAGAAAGTCTTTACATAAGAACTACTTACTCATGTTTCCAATATGTAATATTTTATTTTGAGACAGAAATAAATATTTTTTTTTTTGCGTATGACTTTGCCTCTCGTGGAGAGGCAATATTTTTTAACATTGTACACCATCAATCTTCTGCGACACATAACAGACTCTACCTTACTTAGTATCTTTTAATATAATATAACATAACGAAATAAATAAATATCACAAATCACAAAAAAAGAAAAAAAACAATAGAAACTATTACCACAATTCTTTCGATTTTTGTAAAAAAAATTCATATATTAATGTGTCCAGAATTCATTAGTAGCATGGGTTAAATCTCTCAGTAACGTTAACATTGTCGTTAACCAACAGATCCAGATCATCCAACCAAATAAACGTCTCCCCGACAAGGATGCTTTTAAATCGCTTCTTCTGGTACAACTCCACGTGTAAGCATTCGACATGAAACCATTTCTTTGTTACATTCCCAATTTTAAATGTTTGATTAAATATTGGGTCTCGACACCGTTTAGCAACTTTTGTCTTTTGTATCTGTCCTCCGTTACGTTGATACATGCTAAGTTGTACAAAAGAGTTTATAAGTTTATTAGTATTCCGCAAATTCGTCACATCCTCCAGTCTTGCAACCGTAACTTCAAGCGTTTCGGAGACCATGTTGTACTTGATTTTCAAATCTATAGTTGCGTCTTCAATTCCGCGTTCGTCAAATAAGGAACAACATTCTTCAGACGGGACCTTAATGACTTTGTATTTCCTCGCCCATATGCTTCTTTTACTTAGCGTTAATGAATTATTCATTTTTCGCATGTTCCCCTTATTTGGCGAATCTGTGTTGTCTTCTTCAGCAGAGGTACTCCCGAAAGTAGGTCTTTCAATACTTCTAATGTTTTCCACTGTTGTGCATTCGAATTTGAATTTGGTTTCTCTCATGTCACGTAATACTTGCAAACGATTGAAGTAGGCGGAAGCCATACAATTTGCTTCACTGGCTTTGCTACGGTAGTTTTCCAACGTTTGTGTTTCGCCATTTTCCCAACGACTTTCTAAGAGTTGCACAATACTTTCTGAAATAGTTTTGGTCTTTCTCCAATTAACCCCATCGTACTCCTCACAGAACGGCAACTTTGGACACCGCTCACGGCGGAATTCAACGAATTCGAGTTTTGGAGGCCGACTGTCTCTATTTGCTGGAGATGTAACGTGATTTTGTGTCAAGTCTTCGACAGAACTCTGTGGTTCACTGAGAGGCGTGCTCGGTTGAAATAAAGACCCAAATGAAGACGTCGAAGCACTAATGGAAGTCAGGAGTCGTGTCGCAAAATTCCGCAGATGTGGCGAGACATTAAACGGTGACCCAGACGAGCTGCTGGTTGGAGTATCACTGCTTCCGGTCGACTTGTTGTGTGAGAATAAAGAGCTCGAAAAATGAGAGCGAGCCTTCAACTTGATATCCATAAAAGGTAAGCTTATAACGTCGGACATATTAATATGAGTGTTGTTGTTGAAAGACCAGAAAACTTAAAAGACAGTGGCACAAACTATGGGGTTTTATACTGAAGGTGGATAGAAATGATAATAGTGCTAATATAAGCGTGCTAGCGATAGATCTAAGACTTGCGTAAACCAAAAAAAAAAAAATGACGTCTTTAATTTTGCAATGTCTTTGTACTTGCTTACCTTAGCTATAAAAACTTCACTTAAGAACCATTAGGTATATGATGAACATAATGTACTCGTTTTAAGTTTCAAAAGTACGAACAAAGAGTTTTTTAAAAAAAGGTCCATCTATGCATTCGGAAAGTTTTATCCAAGAATATTTTCGTAATGCATATATTTATGAAATATGCATAATAAATAATGGTATAAAGTTTGTAATTTGTCTGTGATAAACGAAGCGTGACTTCCGCTCATGAAACTCATATTCGGGTAAGTTTTATCGGATATATACATGTAGATATTCGGTTTTCATCACCGGATAAAACTATCACATATCCGTTTAAGTCGCTACACTGTTAAAAGATAAAAAAACTGACCAGACTGTTCATTGATAAAAGGGTAAATTGCTTTTTACGTTGCACAACACCAACTTAGGTGACGTTGACGTAATTAAAAACGTTCAAGTGATGGTGTCAAACGTGGAACTCGAATGCCGCAGTCTGTCCAGTATGCTTTCGGTGACTCTCCTAAACCAATATAGACGGTTAGAGTTTGATATTTACGCTTTACAGAGTTCAGTAAAAGATATTGAGAAACGCCTACTTCTAGGATGAAACTTAAGACTGATTCTACTAAAATAACATGTGTGCTGTGAATTTAGTACATCGTGAATTACAGCATGATGTACAAGTGAACAGGCGACAGCAATCACGCATTAAGAATCATTAAATAAACCATTATGTCGGATAAGATTTAATGAATATAAAAATACTTGAAATATGTTGCAAGAACGGAATAATTGCCAAATATGGACGAGGCATTTTTAAAGTAATTGAGTGTACGTTTTTTTTTGTTGAGTTAATTGCTAGAACGTTGTAAAGATTCAGGAGATGAAAATACGTTGAAAATAGTATTTGATAAAAGTTTGTGCTACGCTATTTGACAAAGCTGTTTACCTACATTTTACAGATCGACCGAAAGTCGCTGTGCTCAATCTTCATTTAAAACATCTATTATGTACATGTCACATTTTAATTGGACCACATGCATAGTTTTGTGTCCAGAAATGAAATTTGACATTGATTTTGGCCTAATGACATATTTCCACATTTCTCTAGCTACAACCTTCAAATTTGGAACATGTGCAGTTTTGTTTACCGAAATGAACTTTAACCTTGATATTGACCTAATGACCTACTTTCACATTTCTGTAAATACAGCTTCAAATTTAGACCACATGCAGAGTTTGGTGTACAGAAAAGAACTTTGACCTTGATTTTGACCTTGCCCTAGTCTTGAAATTTGGAAAATTCAAAAATGGCTCAATGGTGGGTGCCAAGATCAGTCTGTGATCTCATGTACGTTATTCAAGTCTGTTTAACATATGTTACCTGCTTATTCAGTACAATATCAAACTTGGAGCATGTCTTTCTTCATTGAAAATGTTGATCAGGTTGGCATTTATCAGAATCTATAAGTCGCCGCCCACATCAGTCCTTTGATTTCTATCGTCATTAAAGTTAACACAATGGAAGAGATAATAAAATTCATCACCTAACAAGTTATTGGATTCTTTGTTCTCTGCAGAAGTTTGAGATATTTCTCAAATACGAATTCTTGCTTATACATTCTGTAACTGAAACATTTACTTGAATCATTAACAACTATTCCAGTTTTGTATGAACTGGTCGTTAAGCCTAGAATTAGTTATCCTTTTAAATAACCTAAACTGTTCTAACCAATAAGTAGACATACCAAGATTATTTAACCCTTAGCCTGCTGGCGGCAAGTGATTCTGCCTTTGCGACCAGTGCAGACCAAGATCAGCCTGCACATCCGTGCAGTCTGATCATGGTCTGCACTGTTCGCTATTCAGTCAGTAAATTTTCAGTGAACACCCCTTCAAATGATAAATGGTATTGTCCAAATTGAATGAAAGACCAGTTCATTTTAGAAATTTAGCAGGCTAAGGGTTAAATCATCTCGAACGAAGTAGATCCAACTAAAATTGACATTCATATTTTCATAAAACAAAAGAGAAGTTTTACATATATTGCTGCAAATCCTTTCTTCTTTGGAATTCAGAAGTTAACACCAGTGATATAAAACTAATTTTTTAATACGAGTAGAAACTGGTATTATACCAAGGCAAGGCAGTCTGGTGTGTTTTGCTTCCAATTCAAAATATGACTAAGATATTTCAAATGGAATTTATCAAGAATATCAACGTTTTCAATTCCCCATACTTCCAAACTATATAAAATAATAGGAGCAACCATAGAAACAAATAAGTGCAGTTGCATATCAGTAGGCATATTTCTTATTATTTTCAAAGGATTTAAATTTTTTTGGCAGACTGTAACCATTCCAATTGTTTATCGGGCTCAAAACGACAGCTACTGTTCTAAACGTAGACCTAAGGTTTACTATAAGCTCCAAAAATCAATTGACACAGTGAACAAAATACGTCTGATTTGATAAAGCCTCGATATTATAATGAGTCAGAAATAGAATTTAAAAGCAATTTGACATTAATTAAACCGTAAAATGAAACTGATTGTTGGAAATGAAGCACAGACGATGAAAACTTATTGGACGAATTTCAATCACAATGACGTAATATAGGAAAATGAAGTGCAAAACTGTATTAACCATTCACAAAATATGGCGCTACTTAGGAAACGGCATCGGTAACAGAAAAGCAAGGATGAAAACTTGTTCAAACTGAAACACCTGGGGATTTTTGATATTTTGTTAAGCGGCGAGGTGGTTGGGTAGAGGGGATCTTCAGAAAATCGGCGTTAGCTCTAAGTTGCAAAGTCCTCTGATACAAAACTGTCTTCAGTGAAATATATTCCAAAGACACCAGGAAGATAATTAAGCTGAGACAGGCAGTGATTATATAAAGTCATAACTATCGATTATTGGATAACACACCTTGCTTATGAGGAAAGACATGAAATTTGCCATGGATTACACTTGGTGGGAAAAGTGATTTGCGACGAACTCATATACAATAAAGGTTAAGAGAAAAATTACAACTAGTCTGAAACACATTATAAAGTTCGAAACCTTAATTAAATATTAAGTAGTTCCAAACGATTCCATTGCAATCAATCATTTGTCTCTGATCACACATAAGTTAAGACGCTTCAAGAAAAATGAATTATAATATTTGATGTAAGGTTTAAAAAATCCTATAGGTTGGAGGTTTTATAGGGTTTCATGCAATATTTTGGTTGATACATTTAGTTTGAGACAAACATGAGTTTTATACTCCTGTTTGAAACAATAATTAGTGTGACACTATAATTTGGTTTTATAAAATTTCTGTTCAAACAATGAGTTCTTAAACATGTTAGTCCTGCGAAAACGTTACACTACATACCTTTGACAATTCGATTCGTGAATTGATCTTAATCCTCTCCTAATGTAAGCGTTAAATAATGTCTGATGCTTCCTGTTTTTACTAGAAGATCCATCCGCTGCAATCGTGTACGCATTTTATCGCAATCGTGTGCGCATTTTATACTTACGAATCTTTAACCGTTAGAGGTGACCTTGACCGATCGTGGTCACTGACTGTTATCCAAGATGATATTGTTCTGCATATTGCATATATTTGGACTTTGAAACAATTGTTGTATTAACTAATGAAACTAGTTGTCTTCACGGTCTCTCAGATGATTAAGGTTTACGAGCAGGTTTAGGTATATGAAAATGAGCCAAATTGTATAAAGAAAGCGTTGAATTATATTGAAATTATATAGCAAAAGAAATATGCTTATTATGGTACTAAGGAATTGTCATTTTATTGACATATGCCTTTGATTCCAGAAGAGGTTACACTTCCGGATAATAATGTACCACGTGTACATTTTATTGTAGTATCAATGCCGTTCGAGCTCTCAAATTTCAAAATATATTTTCTTTGATTTTCTTTTATAGATTGTTTTTTATAACCGCTGTGTGCAATTTCTGACAATTTGCCGTTTGCAATTAAAAACTAAAGAAATCAACTGTTGTAAAGAAGTGAATGTAACGAGTTTTGTGAAATCGACATGATTCATCCATGAAAAAAACCCAACAAATTATAAATCGTAAAATGAACCGTTCTCGTGTTGTTTATTTTGTAATCATGTCTTACAATAGGGTTATTATAACAGTAACTCGACCTAGGATGCTGTATTCGGCTCGAGTGGATTTTGATAGATCGGACGCATGCGCCGAATGGATCCGTCCTTGCAAAATTTACGGGAGCCGAATACAAAATCCCAGATCTAGCTACTGTTGTAATGACCCTTTTATTATATACCTCAATTTTTTTGTTTGTTTATTTGTAATCGAACGAAATCTTAAATGTTTGCTGATGTTGATGTTTTTGAGTGCGCTATTTATGTAACTGTGTTAGCTCATGCATAATAATAAAAGTAGTCCGGCAACATACAACACGGAAGGTACAATACGGGATTTTGGAAGGTACAATACGGGATTTTTTTCAGCCTGTTCGTAATTCCTTGCGAAACGCAAGCTGTAGTTTTGACAGAATTTATATAGGTATATAATAAATGTTTTTGCGTACCGTCCCGTACTGTTCCGTACCATTGGATGCTTAAAATTATCTCATGATTATGAACAGAGTTTTGCAAAAAAGAAAAGGAAAACAATTCCCTATAATGCTGCAAAGTAAGATAAAGGACTCGTAACGTTTTACGAAAACATTTTAATGGACCCGCTTATCAAGTAAAACTGCAATCTCACTAAAGTACTTGATCTTCTAAACGAAGATCTGAGAACGACCCATTCACATTCGTCTTCTGTATATTTTGGATTTCCAGTATTGCTATTTTTATTTTATCCAATCAGACGACTTGTTCGAATGTCAAAGAGTAAGAAAATGTGCAGTTATTCTAGGGCTCGAACCCGGGATCCCTCACTTACAAAGCAAGTGGCCTACCGACTGAGCTAGCCGGCTATCTGATACATTACGACATAAGAATTGTAAATATCAAAAGTCAAGGCTATATGTTGTAAGTCAGGCTCTGATTGGCTAGCGAAAGGGTCGTCAGAACGAGGCTATGAATAGGTCGTTCTCAGATCCTATGCGTAGCATAATAGGATATGTACTTTAGTCAGATTGGTAAAACTGTAAATTGGCTTTCACAAAAACAAGTCTAACTGTGAGTTGAGGATGATCACGAATGACGTTGTAAAATGTGTAAATCATTATGAACAGCTTTCAGATTGTAAGGATCACACACAGAAAACTTAGGCTTGCTATGAGTCCATCTTTTATTCCTCCACATCTTGACCGAAAGGTGCAGTATCCAGTTCAAGCTATGTATGATTTAAGTCAAGTATTCAAAATTGTTTTACATAATACATTATCAATTTTGTTTTATGCTCTATTATTCCGGCTACTACCGAAACGAGTGGAAATAGAAAAGGCATATCTTTAAATTCCACCTTAATGTGATTGAGCTCGTGTATTTACCTTCAGGAGAGCTATTTTGTTTAAAAAGTGTTATAGAAAGACTAAACCAATATGGAAAGCTGTTTTTATCAGATCTTATTTTAAAACGTTATTTTTGTGTTTGTTTTAAAACGTTAAACGATCTTTCAACTACAACAAAAAAGAGAGTATGTAATGAAAATTTGTTGCCAAGACAATAAATACCTTGGATGTGCATTCTCTCCGTAACTGCACATCTGGTTTCATTATTGCTCGCGGGCTTTATATATATATATACTATTACTGTCACTATATGTACGACGCCAAAGACCTCTCACCCACGGAAAACTTGTTTTATTCTTTGCTTAATTTTGCTATTATTTACATGACATGAATCGTAACAAAGAAAACACAAAACATAAAACCAATCGTATAGTTTGCATTATAAAGTCTACAGGGTTTGGTATTTGCAGACCGTATCTTATCCATCGCTCAATGGGCACTGACGACAACAAATATTCCTAGACGTAAACCTATGGTCTACTTTAAGCCCCCAAAATCTAATTTACACAGCATGAAAAATAAGTCTGATTAGATTTACCCTCAATTTAACAAGGATTTTTTTCAGGCAATATAGTATTTATTCAATCCAAACATGAAAGTGATTGTTGGAAATGAAGCACATATCATGGAAACCGATCAGCGTATTTGTTTCGAGAGAATTCTCAATAGCGTAATGTAGCAAACAGAAGCGTAATGCTGTATTAACCATACAAAATGTGGTGTAGATTAGAGAAAAATGTACCGAATCAACTTCTTAATAAAAACGACAAGATATTGTGCAACAAATAGCGAAACAAAAGATTAATGTGGAAACGACTTTTGAGTAGGATTGGCTTAGGATTTAATTTTTTTCCTTATTGTTGTGCCGATACTTTCTGCAGTACCTGCCGTTTAACGTGTCATATATATTTGAAAACAATAAATGCAAAGGTGATCTTATTTAGCTCAATAAGCTACATTTACATAAAGCATTTTGTCATGCTCTTGTCAAACGCATATGATTCCGTCCAGTTTTGCCACACTTTAAGTAACATTTTTACATCACAAAGCTTTTTATTTTACGTACGAACTGCTTTTAATAAATTTGCCAATCAGTATAGCGATATGTTATTATCTGTTCAGGCAACACCTATGAAAGCACCTTTATAAGGTTATAGTACACTAAATAGTTGTTGTTCTTTATTATAAATAAAATTGACCTAATTCCAATGACTGCAGCACACATCAGGACCCATTTTAAATGTCTGTAACTTACATTTTCTTGAAGAATATTGTCAGTACTAACTAAAAATCAAAAGAAAAAAGGCGGTCATGTTTGATGCAAGAAAAATAATTTCAGTCAAACACACAAACTGCAAAATCAGCTATAAAAATGAGACCCCAAATTATACTGGTGGTGTATGATCTAAGTTTCCATGAAAATTTTTGTGATGTTGTTTTTTCATTATGAAAATGCTACCTACATGTCAAGCATAGATCTGTCATGTGATTTTAGCAAACAAATTGCAAAGAAAATAAGGAAAATAGCTCTACAGAGCAAAAAAACTGAGGACTATTTGTATCCGCCATTATGCGACTACCATTTTTTTTCGCGCCATTTTTCTTTTTAGTGTCTGTATGCCTTTAACGCCATAGCAGTAATATCTCATCTGAATGCAATGTTTACTCGTATCTGTTGCTTTATTTATTTATATACTGTTTCGTTATCCGAAACGAAATCTCAATATTGATAGCCATCCAAAGATTTTCTGCTTACACCTTTGTGAAGTATATTGTCACGTGGATATATAAACTGAATGAATATTTACCATTTTTCTAAATTTATTATGATAAGTTTTTTTTTAAAGCACGTGTTGTACACGAGTCGAGCTGAATGAAAGAAAATGTAGGGCACAAGAATTATAACTCTGTTGTCTTGAATAATTTCTAAATTATTTACATTTTATCCTGACAGTTTCTTTGCAGTAACGACTTAAATTTATAGAAAATGGCCGTATTGATAGATGGCATTGAGCGAAAATGCAGAGTACTCGGTATAAGGACTTAAACTTTATAGTCTGCCAATATCTGAGGAAAATGTGACTTCTGATGGCATTTTTTGTTAATGCTCGGATATTATCATAAAAGTGTCAAATGAGTGCATTTACAGATAAACTATAACGCTGTTCACTCGTTTTATTTTCATATAAACATCTAAATTGGTTTAAATATGTTTTTCAACGCCCTTTAGTATTTTGTAAATAAAACTGATGATAATATTAAATATATATATATATATATATATATATATATATATATATATATATATATATATATATATATATATATATATATATATATATATAGAATAATATATATCTAGGAAAAGTGGCATACGATGGCTAAGTGTGTTATACTTGACATGTTTGCCAATCTATATATGTGGATCAACTGCAAAAATATTTTGCTACTGTAGTATCCAAGGGTTATTTTAATGTAATTTCAAGGTCACAGACATGTCAAGGTCAAAAATGAACTTTTGAAAATGACTTCTAAGGTACTAAAGGAACAACTTTTCTAACTCCACACCTGTTTTTTTTTTCTTTTATCGCCAAATTTTGACAGATTTGAATGATGTTCCACACAATGTTTATTGATTATTTTATTATAATAAAACATAAAAACGATCATAGCCTGAATTATATTCATCTAACCGTAAGGGTAACAATAAGGCAACCCTTAAATTAAAAGTCACATAATTAGTAAATTCATCACAGCAGAAATTCAAAGTATCATATTTTGAATGCTCAAGTATGTTTAGCTGAAATAAAACATCCGTCAATATTTTCAATATGAACATGTAAATTTTATATCAGGTTTGTGATGTCATTAATGACACCAATTAATGACAAAATTGTTTAATACTGTAGGTGGCAGTACTTGCCACATAGAGACCAGCACCAAGTTACATCCATTCTGTGACGTTTTATTTTTAGGTTAACTTATTTGAACTGTTATGGCTCAAAGAATGTACGCACAGTTAATATCGCTGTTATGTTTATTCAACTGTACTGGTCATTAAACAATGTGTCCAATTTTCATTCAAATCTGTCAAAATTTGGCAGAGATAAAAACAAAAGTCAGGTAGCAATAAAATTTTAATTTAAGCTTTGAACTGACTATCAAAAGATTATTTACATATTGTACACCTTTCGATAAATGTGTGCGAAAGGGAAAATATGGTTGGTTTTGAGGAGGAAGACTACAACGAAAATGAATTACATATAAATATATATAAACATTCTCACATAAACAGTTAAAATCACTTTACTGTCATGTATACAACCAAGTATTTCAGCTCAATAAGGAGAGCGCAGATCTAAGGGTCGCGGGGTCCTGAGTTTGATTCCCAGGAGAGGTGTATGTTCTCCATGATGATTTGATAAAAGACATTGTCAGGAGTAATTTCGTCCTCCACTTCTGAATCATATGGAAAAGTTGGCAAATACTTGCTGGGAAAAGGCTAATACTTGAAAAGACTCCAGCAACACTGATTAGGTTAATTGACCACCGTTACATGACTGAAATACTGTTGAAAGTCACACTTACATACAAATGTATATGGAATGCTTCTCCAGCTCCTAAAGAAATGATTTCAATACTGGTGATAATTCAATATAATTCAATATATATTTATGTTAATTTGTCCACGCGGTGATTGTTAAATAGGACCATTTTATAGGAATAACTGAAATATTGGTCACAATATAGGTGTACATAGAACATGTACGGTAATAAACAAAACAGAACAGATCTGTAGGAATTCCACTAGTTACTCTATACACCATGTCTTTGATTTGCTGTAATTTCTTTCCTTTTTTACTATCAGTCAGACATATATCATCATATTTTATGTATTTGTAATTTAATAAAGTAGAACATTTCAAGAAATATCAACGAAGCTCTTAATGCGATATTTGCATTATTTTATTCTGAAAAGTCAGCACGCTATTTCTTTTTCGAATCTTATAATTTTTGGCTTTGCTTCCACACTCTCACTTCCTGTTCAAAACAAAAGTTGAAAACGAATCAGATCATAACAATTTACACATCTGACACTTGGTTTCAGACAGGATGTCCTTGATTACATTGTGAAAAGAAAGCTAGTATCTTGACGCTGAAACATTAGTCATTCATATGTTTTACAAATTAAAATGTAAAAATAAAGATATAAAAACATCAGAAAGGTTGCTTTAGATTTATTATAATAGTAACATTAAGGCAGATTCAGTAAAATATTGGAAATGTACCTTTCAATATCTTCATGATTACTGACAGATGATGGTTCAGCTAATCAAAATGATGAATTATGGTGGTTCGATAGAAACTAAGAGATATACAATGTGTAAAAATAACTTTCTTCATGATGAGAAGACTGAGCATGAAGAAGAGATTTTGTTATTCAAAACGATGGATTTATAATAAACAAATACTGTCATTGAATATGTTAGGCTAAGACGTCTATAGCTTGTGCTCACATTTGTTTCATTATAAACATCAGATTCCTTTGTGATACATTGGTAAGTTTGCTCTACTCGGTTCTATCACCAACCAATCACTCGGAAATATAAAGGCGTTGTAATAGGCAAACAAACATGCTTACCCCTATATTCACAGTCATAAAGATAATACTAATAATATTCGATATACTTTCAAATTCACAGACAATTATTAAGCCTTTTTGAGTATGACATTGATAGAACCAACATAAACAAACACTGGTAGTTATAAAATTGTAGATATTGAAAGCACTTGAAGAGCGGTTACCAGTCCTTATAATAGCCTAATGTTAATGTGCAAAGAAATATTTTTAAGCTGATTCAAAAATATGAAGAGTACCATTTTCATGCTAATGGAATGAAAATAGAAACAACATAACATTTGCGGTTATCTAATATCTATATTGAAACTTTGATATCGTTTAATTTTTGTACGTAGATGGTATTTCTAAACGCCCACACATTCCTGAAATTACTACAGCACATGCGTTAAACACTGGAATAGATTTTTAATTGACAGCATAGACCATTTTAGGTAATGCTTGAGAGAATTTGCACATTTCATACTATCTCACAAACAGACTTAATCAAACTGAGAGTGCTATTTTACGTCCTTGAGTTCTATGCTTCCGAAAGAACCTTTAGATCTGTCAATAGTTATTACAGCCAAACTATGTTCGCTAGTGCTCGACGGGACAAACAAAATGTGTTCGAGATATCAGTAGTACAAGCCAACGTGAAGTACACATTATATAGACCTGACGATGAGTGCGAGCCAAGAGTAGTAAGCGAATAATCCTAATTCGAGCAAACGAAGTTTAACTGTACAAGTGTTATAATACGGGCCATAGAATTTTTCTACCTGTACTGTTCATACAGACAATCTTACAGGCAATCAAATAGCCTTTTTAAAAAATGTTAGCCTGAAAATGGAAGTTTTAGAATATCAAACATAAAAAGATAGCTTTTATGAATGAACAAAATATCAGAGCGTACGAAAAAATAAGCTCATTCTATAGAAATAACTTTAGTCGTTTTGAATCTTGCCAGTCTCAAATGCAATACATCTACACGAGGTAATTTATTTACTTCTCAAATTCATAATTATCACCGAAAAATTACAAGTTTATATTAAAAAGGTAACAAAAATGCACTTATTGACCTTTGACCTTGTGCTGTGACCTTACTATGACCCTTAGAAGGCGACAGCCCCCCCCCCCACCCTGAAACTGTTCCAATTTTTATAAAGTTAACAATGAGCGTGACTGTCGGGCATTAACAAAAAATGCCATCAAAGGCAATTTCTAGGCCACTTTTCTGGATATATAGGCAGACTATTACTTATATTTCCTTTTTTAAAAACTTCATTATGGTAGTTCTGCACGTTCGGATGGAAATTTTTGAGATTATTATTTGATTTTTCAAAACTTCAAAATATACTTAGAAAAGTCGGCAAATGATATAGATAGGATCGTGTATTCTATTTTTGCTAGACTGATTTGTAAAACTTGGATCTCACAAAACAAGTTTTCATAAGGGGAGTATATGGGAAAATCACAATTTTGATAACATTTTCGCGAATATTTCTACTACAATGTAGATTTTAATAAAACTTTTCAAAATCGTAAATAAACATATGGCCTATAATATGGTGAAATAAAATGTATAGGTCCGTGTGCTTGTTTTTGAGATATTTGCCCATGATTGAAGTGACCCGCGCATTTCAAACGAATTCAAGACATACTTTTTGCAATTATTTAACATGTTAGATGTTTAATATCATATTATAACTTGATAAAAAGTAACGTTATCGTTGTAACATATTTACTTTCCGGTTGCCATTAATTCATAAAATAATTTTCATTTCCGTACGCCGAATCCAGGCTTTAATCTACGTTATACGGATAAATGACGTTACGCCATCACTTCCGGTTTATCAAACGTGCAGAACTACATCAAGTGTTCCATCAAGTGTTCCAATTTTTACAATAACTTTTCAAGTACTGCAAGGACTTTGAAGACCATTCACATCGAGATAAAAATGCAGAGTTCAAGTAATATATTCCTTTTAATTGGTCGGTTCTATCACTAGAATTCAAATAATGTCAGAACCTTAAACTAAATTCCAGCATAACGTTTTGTTGATGACATATGACCTTTAGTTACTAATGCAATACAAGAATAAGTTTGGCTTGGATTTCTTATGAGGACATCTCTTAAAATAAGATGATATCTCAGGACAGCTTCCTTTTAGATTTTAATTAAACAAAGAATTGCAGATTTATCTAAACTATAATCAATTAAGCGAAAAGTTAGTATCATTTCTGTATTCATACGCATGAATTACATAATAAAGCAGTTCAAGAAGCATTTTATGAATAATTGCTGCAACTATTATTAAGTATCCCATCCATATGCAGTAACATTGTCACATTCTCTTCCATCAGATGTTCGTCAAAATCCCGAGACCGAGTGGGGAACCACGGTAGACCTTTGGTATGCGAGAATGCATTGTCAGTGCAGGTTTGTTTTACGAACTTAGTCTTCTATGAATGTTTTTTCTTGTTTCCGACTTTGAGATACACACATTTGGTGTTCAACCTCTTTTAGCTCCAATGCCGACAAGTTTGTTTCGAAATATGTATATGTATAATTTGAGTTAGAAATTCTATGCTCTGAATTTTGACACTTATGTTCTGAATTTTGACACCCCGATGCGGTAAAATACTAAACGTAGTCTACCAGTACATGCTAGAAAACTTAAAATATTTTTTTTTCTGATATTCAAAGCAAACATTTATGCTATAGTATACCAGCAGTAGCGCAATACACCATATGGTCCACAGTAACGGCCATAACACTTCAGAATTCCAGATGCAGAATCTGATACTTTTGAGGACTTTTTTTCTGTGTTACTACTTATTTCACATCAAAAAGTTTATGCTGACATTGGTTCAATCCCAAATGTTGATAGCATATAAGCATATTTTTCAATTTGTCTCCTCTTGCGCAAAAAATTACCAACAATGTCGTCTGAACGTACAAGCACTTTGTAACTACTGAATATAATTTAACGATATCTTGATATATGGGAATAGACCAAGAAAAATGCCTAAAGTCACCTTCCTAAGAAACACGACACAGCCAGCCATAAATCGCAAAGTAGGCCCGCCAACAACAGAAACTTTAGTGGAAAGATATAACAGACAGGTTGCTTCAAATATCGAACAACAAGTACATTTGTATTATATACAAGATATGGGTATAGACTATAAAATGGGTAGTTGGCGAAGATGTTTACGAGAAGAGGAAAAAAGAAAGCAAACATGAATATTCAATACGGAAAGCACATTACAAAAAACGCAAATTACCGATTTATCTGTGATTGTTCAGATCCTTTCACAGTGGTAATTTTATTACTGCCTCTTGAACAATATGTAGACATCTATCTGTACAAAAAAGGTCTTTAAAATATGCTGTTGAACTCTTTTATCGGATTACAATGTCAAATTACATATCTGTTTATTCTGAACACTTTTATTGGATTACATAGAGGATATTTGTTTGTTTCAGTGAAATATCAATTTTATTTCACAAGTGAGCATCAAAAACTGATATTTTCACGAGTGGCGTAGCCACGAATGAAAATGACTTTTTTGGTGCTCACGAGTGAAATAAAATTGATATTTCACTGACACAAACAAATTTTCTTTTTATTTCATGTGTAAAACTCTATTTTTGTTGCGTAATTTATAAAATGTCGAAAATCGCGGGAAAGATCAACAGAAAGCATAACACAAATGACGTCATTTTAACGACGTCATCGTCATTATGGTCCCCGGTATTCATTACGCTCGGTATACAATTTGACTTCTATCACGACGGAGGACCGTAACTAGTTCGATAAAAACAGTGAAAAATAAAAATGATGATCTACTGTTTCAAAACTGTGGATTATCACTTTTATTTCACTGAGAAAACTCTATATTTCACAGGAAAACATAGAATAAAATGTCAAATTACATATCTGTTTATTCTGAACACTTTTATTGGATTACAATGTCAAATTACATATCTGTTTATTCTGAACACTTTGACTGGATTGCAATGTCAAATTACATATTTGTTTATTCTGAACACTTTTATTGGATTACAATGTCAAATTACATATCTGTTCATATGAACACTTTGACTGGATTACAATGTCAAATTACATATCTGTTTATTCAGAACACTTTTATTGGATTACAATGTCAAATTACATGTCTGTTTATTGCGCACCACAACGGCGTCTCCAGTGATATTACCCATGCCGGAAAAACCTATATGGCATCCCCATTTCAGATGACTCTCGTGCTGTTTATGACAACTAACGATTCGTGCATTGACTACATATTGTTTATGTAAAATGAGATAAAATCTTTGATGGTTGCTCTTTATTCATTGTAGTGTATTTCTCTATTCAAAACAAAACCATAAATCTAAACCGGGACTTTGTTGCTGTGCGTCGCTGAAACGTAATGATGTCATTCCCGTTGACGGACATTGATTTCCCGTTTTGGTTTAAATACACTCCTATGACTATAAGACAGTGCTACAAGAAAGTATTTCGGTTTTGCCTAATTTATTCTGATTGATTTCATAAAATTAGATACGCAAGAAAAGTAGTCTGTCACTTGTTAAAGATGCAGATGGGGATATCCGGCTCTCGGTGGTAACTCGGCAAAGTCTCGTCACTACAACAACAGTTACCCTCGAACCTGATAATCTAATCTGCATCTAAAACCAGTGACAGATTATTATATTCTGAACACTTCGATCCGATAACAATATCAAATTACATTTCTGTATACTTTTACATCTGTTACAGCTTGATAGTTATATTTGATAGTATTAAAATTTTTACATTGTCTCTGCAGTGTTCCTTAAGCAGTAGGAGACGTATTACTTCCTTTCCTTGTTTGAACTTTCGTTACAACTTTCACAGTGTAACAAAAAACTTCAAAGCGTTTCAGGTGATACTTTTTTCTAAACTATGTGTTTTTAAATTATCTAAACAATATTTACATGTAAATTCATTTTAACACCATTGACACAATTTGGCTTTGAAATGTTTTAAATTTTTGACCATTTGCCTGGTTTTGAGATATTTGTCTAAGATTAAAGAGCACCCAAAATTTGAAGATGATTTGTGTCATAATGAAAAACTTTTGTGTGATGATAAGGTTAACATCACCTTAGTCAGGACCATGGATTTTGATATTCACGTGTATCATCATACAGTAAGTATTTTATTTTATGACTACACTTAAAAATGAAAAGCAGTGTGGTTAATATCTCACTGATTGTCGTAAGTAAACGCATTTTAAAAAAGTCTAGCTACCTATAGTTACTACTCGTCAGACAATCTAAAAAGAAAATGTACAGACTATGCCACTGTAATCCTTATCTATATTTAGTTTAGCGAGTGGCATTTACAAGAATATCACTTTTTTTGCGATGAATATCACTTTCTATGGGCATCCGTGTTAACAGTTATTATATGATGATGTCAGAGTTGATTATCAAAGTCTACGGATCTGACCAATTTTACCCGACATGTTTCACCTAGAGTCATGAAACTGTGTACAGTGACATGAGTCAGCTGTGTCCACATTTCTTCCCCTTATCTTATTTAAATTGTCCAAGGATTAGTTTAGACAGGCAAAGACCGTGTATGAAAATTGCCAAGGAGTACACCTGGCGGAACAAAGCGTTATTGAATATATTGGAAATTACAACTAATCTGAAACAAAATAATAAAATTAGGAAACTTGATGAAATAGTTCCAGACATTTCCATTTTTGCAACTATTTGCTTCTAATCATAAGCTAAGTAGCTTGAGGAAAACATATAGATATCATATTTCATAAAATGTTTCAAACACTCTCATAGATTTGAGGTTTTATATAGGTATTGAAGCAACATTTAGTTTGTGATAAAGATGTCTGCTTGTTACTTCGGTTTGTAACAATAATAAGTTGTGTTTTGTATTTGTTTTAACGCAGTTATTGTTCAAGCCATTAATTCGTACACATCTGACCTCGTCAAAAACTTACACTATATACCTTTCTCCACTGTAGTTCTGCACGTTCTCATATCCGGAAAACCTAGCATAACACTAAAACAAAGCAGGAAATGACAACTCTTTTGTTAACTGATGAAACTAGCCTTCTTTACCGTCTAAAGATTATAATATTATTACAAAACATTTTGATGTGAAATAACTCAAATTATTTGATGACTTATAGATTGGTCGATAACTGTTATTTGTGAAGACTTGTTAATTCCGCTTATCTGATTGGCCAATAACCGGTATTATGATTTTTTATTCGTAAATTTCGCTTATCTCATTGGTCGATAACTGGTCACACGGAGGTCCATATACATTGATATTCGCCGCAAAAATAATAAAGCAACTATTCTTCAAAACAAACCCACGCGTTATACTAAATATAGATCTGTCAAACATTAGCCAATTATATATGATTTCTATAAACGCGTAATCAGCAGCCTCGATATATTTCGATGAAATTGTGTATATTGAATTTCTGTAAACATTCTTTCTTATGAACAATCCAACTGAGATATGAACCACACCACTCGATTTCAAGTGAAATCATAAAATAAAACATTTATTTTGTGATAATATCGGTGATATCCAAGTCTGAGGCTTTTTACCAAGGTGATATTCATCTCGGTCTATCGGCTTCGATTAATATCACCTTGGTCAGATCCGTAGACTTTGATATTCAACTCATCATCATATAATAACTGTTTAACATGGATGCCCATAGAAGTGATATTCATCGCAAAAAAGTGATATTCTTGTAAACAACAATGTCACTCGCTAAACTAAATCAGTGAGATACATGTATTAACCACACTGCGTTTCTTTTTTAAGTGTAGTCATAAAATAAAATACTTACAGTATGATGATAGACGTGAAAATCAAAATCCATGGACCTGACTAAGGCGATGTTAACCTTATATCACACAAAAGTTTTTTCATTATGACATAAATCATCTTCAAAGTTTGGGTGCTCTTTAATCTTAGACAAATATCTCAAAACCAGGCAAATGGTCAAACATATATAATTTGTTCATATGACAGAAAATATGCTAATCTACAACTAGGAGTAGCTTCATTAAAATCTACATTGTAGGTTTATTTTTCTGTACCGGAAAAGGATATTACTAAAGTCTATAAGAAGACCCTTTTGAAGCAAAGAAAGCAACCAAGCAAAAGTTTGCATAGCAGACTCGGTTTGATTCACGAGAGGCAACGTGCCGTGACGTCAAAAGTACTGGAAAACATGGCGTCGATTGTTTGCATTCAAACCGCTTCGGGTAAATCGGTTTTGTCTCCACTCTGTTCCAACTTGCTTTCCCATGCGTGTTCATATTTATATTCTTTGATGGTGCCCTGACAAATAAAGGCAAATGGGGGTGGGAATATCGATGAACAGGAAGAAATGATTCAAACAACAATGTGAATTTTCGATTTATTTATTTGTGGAGAAATGTAACATTGTGAAATATTTATAAAAACTAGTGCCACAGTGCTATTAATTATACGTTTAAAGCAGATAAACAGCTGTCAAAAATTCAAAATAGAGAATATTCATAATTGCGTGGTTAGAAAAGCACTATTTTCAATGATGAACATAAATTTACACTTCAGAGTCATAGGGTAATTATAAAGGAATGGATTCAATAATACTTTCTATGTTAATAAAATATTAAAACCTATATTAAATATACGACAAAAAATACCGAAAGCATTAAATATCAAGAAATTAATCAATTTTCTATCAATAATAAAATGTGTAAGCCACATTATAACCAAATCAGTTTGACCTTTTAAAGAAAATCTGACCTTCAAAAATGATCCTTCAACTCTTGTTTGCAGAAATTATTGTAAAAAGACATTAACATTGCCGTTAAGAAACACCGTTATTTGTTCTAGAAATTGTGAGCTACAAAGTTAAAAAGGATCATCATAATAAACGACGTTTAAAGGGGCATGCCACCAATTATAGGCCTACGCCAAAAATGATAAATTTCTTTAGACACAGAAACCTCAATAAAATATTTTGGGAACAAATAAATTAATACATGTTTAACAATAGAAGCTTATATTTTACAATGAAATACAGTATAAGATTTTTTTTTCCTTTTTACATTAAATTTGTACCGCATGATTGACACGGGAGTTAGCTTTCTACAAATTTTACTCACAGAATTCTATAAAAGAATACTGCGAAATAGTCTGTAAATACTTTCTAAATTTTGTAATCAATGACATAAATTGGAGGCATGCCCCTTTAATAGCATTTTTGTTGAGGACTTCGTCCATTTCTCTTTAAAGATATTTTCTTCAACAATATCTTAAACTCGCATACAAATACAGCTACTGTTACATATTGTTGCTGGTTTTGTCAACAGTTTAAAAACTGGAAAAACAGCAGTGTGCTATTTGAACGTCGGGTTCCAAAGTTAATGCTAGAGGAAGGGTGTGGCCGGGTCAAATTATACAATGGAGACAGTTTTCAAATCGAAAGAAAACCGCTAACTGACTGGCTTGATATTAGTGTTACGGTATTGCAGAAGTGACATTCACTCTGAATGAACAAATGTTTTTGTTACTAGCTATAAAGCAGCTGCCAAGATATTCTTATTCGCCTGCGATATCTTTAATAACACATTTTATATGAATGTGATCTTTTTTTCAAATTGTTATATATCTATATTTTACTTCTCAAATTTGTGTAAAAAGGCCGATGCAAATTTTCTGATGAACATTTTGGATATTTTGTACCGTATTTTTAATTCTATTTTCTAAACATAGTAATTTGATTTCATGAAAAGATAAAGGAAAGAGTTTTAAAGAATACTGTATTGTAAATCAGAGCAATTTCTATCCTTAGCTCTATCTTACCAATAAGTTTGAACAAAATTATTTAATTTCCTCTGAAAACACAAAGTTGTCATTAAATTATTTTGAACAGTGTATTTTCTTTAACATAGAACAAAAGTTTGTATCACGAGAGGCACATGAATGAATTATAGTACATGTATTCCTTCTTTTTGACAATTTTCTTCATTTACCCTTTGAAATAAATTGACAGAATCTCCAAAATATGTTTGTTCACAACAACCAAGCAAAACTATTCAGAGTTCAGTGCAGTTATTGGACTAGGCTGCTCAGTACTGTTCCACTAAGTTGTCCGCTGGTTAAACTTTTAGAAAATCTTTTTCCACTAAAACTACATCTGTTAGATCAGACACTGTATTTGTTAAACGGTATTGTCACATTCAATATTCTGGTATATTTTAACCAAAGTTTAATGCACAGTTATCCACTGGAATGGTTATCCGAGATTTCCTGTATTATGTACACGCTTGTTTTTACTTGCGAAACTATTTATACATTTTGTGGCTTTCTTTAACCTTATACCAAAGCACAGCTTATGAAAATTTGCTTTAAAGAACGCATGTAGAATTTGTGAAAGTACAACCTTCAAAACACATCTAGAGTCCATAACAGTCTAGTGTTTATAGATATTTGAAGTACATAAAACAGCAATCGCATCCAGTCCTGCAATACAAACAAATATGGCAATTATTCAAATAAACTTTCTTTTCAAGTGAATTACTGTATTGCGAACTATAGGATTTTACTACGAAACTAGCTAAAACATTTTAAAGGTATCTGGGGACAGTAACAGGAATTGTTTGAATTTTAAATATTGTTCCACCGGCACCGAGAACAGTTGTTGAGTTGGGCTCAGACAAATAGTGATGACATTGTACCTATAGCAAAGAGGCTAAAACAATATTCAGTCACAGGTCTTTTATTCAGATATAAAATTCAAGAAGTTCCATGTTTAAATATTCAGTAGTTCATAAAACGTTCGTAAGGTCCACATATCTCCAGAAGTTACTGTTCTATGACTCCTTAAGTATGCTTATGTCAGGATGAATTTAGAAATGCGGAGCCGATCTTTAAGCATTCATAATAGGGGTTTCTGTCTTCAGAGCGGATAAGCGATTGACAAAAGAGGAACCGAAAAATGGGCCTTTTATAGGTTTAGCATCCGCTCCCCATTCGCCAACAGTTAGTGACGTACGTAGGGATAGCTAAAATCCAATCAAAAACAAGTTTACAAGTTTATTTATTAGTCATGGCATATCATAACAAGAGCACCGCCTTGCGGGTGCAGACGCCATCTGTTTTTGTTTGTCTCTGTATAATAGAAATATTGTCCTACCCATGAAGACGCCATCTGTTTTTATTTGTCTCTGTATAATAGAAATATTGTCCTACCCATGATTTTCTAAGTCAAAAGGGGGTCATAATTCTTGCAAAAAGCAATGTAGAGTTACGATTCTTGTTGTACATAGTCAGCTTTTAATGGCGAATAACTGCTCCAAGTTTTAAAGTAATAGCTTTGAGCGTTAAGGAGAAAAGTTGACCTAAATGCAAAACTTAACCAAGAAATCTGATATTTTCTAAGTCCAAAAGGGTCGATAATTCTTGCATAAAGCAGGATGGAGTTATGTTTCTTGCTGTACAAAGACAGCTTTTAATGGTGAACAAGTGTTGCAAGTTTTAAAGCGATAGCTTTGATAGTTTAGGAGAAAACCTGACCTAAACACAAAACTTAACCAATAAATCTGATTTTCTAAGTTCAAAAGGGGCCATAATTCTTGCAAAAAGCAGGATGGAGTTATGTTATTTGCTGTACACAGTCAGCTATTGATGGTGAACAAGAGTTGCAAGTTTTAAAGAAATAGCTTTGATAGTTTAGGAGAAAAGCTGATCTAAACATAAAACGTTACCAGGCAACGCCAACGCCAACGCCAAAGACAACGCCAACGCCGACACCGACGCCGATCAAGTGACGACAATAACTCATTTTTTTTTCCAAAAAATCAGATGAGCTAAAAACGACGTTACATAATACGTACGATGACATCGGAGCTAACGGAAGTAAACAAATGTCTTGGAGTGAAAGACCGCTATTATAGATGTATTTATATAACACTATTCCAAGCGAATCACCGAGTCGTGTTTAGATCAGTTGACCTAACAATTCATCTAGCAAAAGGTTAATTTTAATGACCTTTTTTTCTTTCCTGTGTAAAAATCTGACCAATGGTCAATTTCAATGATATTTATTTTCAGAAGTATACAATACAGTTTTTTTTTTTATCAAATGTTGCTTTCATGTTAACTGAAATATCGCAAACGTTTAATAACTTTCCATTCCAAAATCAAGCCAAAAGTGAAGTTTTAAAACTCATTGGTACCTTTATTTTCTTAATCTTTACAATATAAAACACCCTATAAAATCGTTTTCGATAATGAATTCTGAACTAATTAGAATAACTGGACAATTCAATGAAACAGTTTTCAAACTTGCGATTTTTGTTCGAGTTTTACAACGGAAAAAAATTCTTTTTTGGCCATAAAATTGACAATTCTTAATAATATTTTAGATATCTAAATCAATCCAACTACCACACTCGGAGGCCTTTAGAACGATGTGTAATAATGTTTTAGCGCATGCGTCAAATAAAATAGAAAACGAGACAAAATTTGGCCAGATGACGTCACATAACGTTGCCATGGGGACTAGCATTTACTTATTATTTATCCAAAGTAAATGTAATTTTGACATATCAACTCAGTATTCCCTAATCTACATTATATAGCAGTTTCATTCATTTTTGATGATACACGAAGAAATGAGAGCACTTTTCTCGGTATTTATTGAACACCCCTTGTATATTTCTGAATGTTGCAAAATAAAAAAAGACATATTGCGCGTTTAGTTTTACCAGGTATTAGAAGCTTGTAACTGCATGTTCTGAATTATTTGGTAAACTGCATATGTTATGAAGAACACTGCTACGTAAAACAGAGAAAAAAAAACTAAGACAGAAAATCCACTTTAATTTGCAGCTTTTAACCTTTAGCCTGCTGGCGGCAAGTGATTTTGCCTTTGCGACCAGTGCAGACTGCTATTCAGTCAGTTCATTTCCAGTTAAAAAACCTTTAAATAATAAGCGGTACTGCCCAAATTGAATGATGGACCAGTCCAATTAAGACATATAGCAGGTTGAAGATTAAAGCACTTTAAAATATCACTTATGATTAAGTGAAACTTACTTTTATTGCAATCTGTGTCGCTTCATATCCCGACCAAGCCATCTCAGAAATAAGTAATCATCAAATCTGGAAGAGAAAAAAATGTATTTTTTGATAAAAATAGATTTAGTGTGATAGGAAAACAGTAAACACGTTGACATTTTGAGACCCACGTTATTTTTTAAAAGGTAAGCAAGGTTGGTTCAAAAAGGAATAGTGAATTTACTAGAACAAAATGCAATTTGCAAAGTATTTCGGTACAGAAGGTGAACTATCACAGATTAAATTTTGTTGCCACCAAAGCAAAACTAGAATAATGAATATAGTACTGAAATGCTTATAGAAGAAAGAGCTAAATATTACTTTAACTAAGGGAATGTATACATAGTCCTAACAAAGAGTTTTCCTCAATAAATAAGTATACATTATAGTAAAAGAATTAAATGTGTTCTCTATGGCGTTTCTCTTAATTTCAATTTAAAGATCAGATTATAATATGAGCCGCGCCATGAGAAAACCAACATAGTGGGTTTGCGAACAGCATGGATCCAGACCAGCCTGCGCATCCGCGCAGTCTGGTCAGGATCCATGCTGTTCGCTTTCAAAGCCTATTGCAATTAGAGAAACTGTAAAGTGTTAGCGAACAGCATGGATCCTGACCAGGCTGCGCGGATGCGCAGGCTGGTCTGGATCCATGCTGGTCGCAAAGCCACTATGTTGGTTTTCCCATGGCACGGCTCAATTATGTCTATAGTTAAAGTATGAAGCATTCTATTAACATTAACTAGGCATAGGAAATAGAGATCAATATAATTGGACCTTTACTAATCCTACCAGGTGTTCTGTATTACAAAAAGTGGATCTATTGTGACATTTTGATACAAGCAAAACTGTATTATCTGCACTATTATTTACCTACTGGTACTTCGTTTTATTATTGGCTTGTTAAAAGTTAATTTTTTACCATATGTAAGTTGACAGAATCATAGGAACCATGTCTTGAGGGGTAAATCAAACACAAATGAATAAATCCTTAATGATTTTGTTGTGCAAAAAAGTATGATATTGTGTTTAAAACAGTTTTCATTTTCCACTCAATTGTGTAATTGCAAGGGAAGTAAACTAATAGATCTCTACTTATAAGTACTAGCCTAAGGCAAGAGTTGTCATTCTTTGTGGATCACAACTTTAAATTAAAAATTAAAACTTCTGTTATTGATAATAACAAAACTATCATAAACTCCACATTTGTGAAATCATTTTTGGTTATTTCAAGGACTTGGAAATTACTTTCTAGACTTTATTTAATGTAATATTATCATTGAAAATTTTAGGGCCTATCTCTACATTAACATTAATACATTTCTTTCCTTTACATGTATGTGATAATTTTATCTCTTACACAACAAAGGTCAAGTAAAGATGCAAATCAAAGGTTATTTTACATAGGCGGATCCAGCGGGGGGGAGAGCTGCACTCTCACAGTTGAACAAACAGTACAAAAATCATTATAATGTACTGCGGCTGCGGGCACCGTGAATCCAAACAAAACTTGCTGTGTATAATACTATTGTAAAATCAATTCAAGAATAAATGAATTCGCTGCACTCTCACAGTTGAACAAACAGTACAAAACTCATATTATAACGTGCTGCGGCACCGAGAATCCAAACTTAACTTGCTGTGCATCGTAAATTCCATTCAAGGATAAATGAACTCGTCTAGAACGGTACACCCCTACTGGTCCTGTGCCTAAATCCGAACACTCTTGGTGGTTTTATGACGATAACTTTGCATTCCGAAACTGCACTTGCCTCAAATTTCAAATGTAATATTTTAGGTTCTTTATAAATCTCTATGCAAAACAATTGCTGATTTCATCATAGAAAAAGTCATCTGAAGTGGGCCAGTAAAAGCTGTCAAAATCGACCTTCAGAGTACTTAAATATTCGGACACTATTTCAGAATGAAATGCAACGAATCTGTGCACCAAAAAATAAAAATGAACACGACTTTGTTTGAAACAAAGCAGTCAGATTCAATCCTGTGAATGTATACAGACATCTCAGTTCGATTGAAATTTTATTACCTGTTAATCACGTGATCATGTGGACTAGTTTCAAATTTAATGTGTAGGGCCTAACTGCCAAATATAACAATAATAATCATAATACGCAATAAAATCTATCTTTGCGAAAATTAATGTTAACAACTTTCTCACCCACATGCAGATTCTGTTGCTGTCGTTATACGTTTTGACGCAACTAATGCCAACTATGCACTATAATGACGCCACGCGATTTTATCTTATGAATTGCTTCCCTTGTCTGCAAAATTTTCTTCTCTGTTGAATTAATCATTATATAACAGAAATCGGTTAAATTTCTTAAATAAATATTGAGGCTAGTACAGAATTGTAAAACATGTTTCGAACAACTAAGAAAAAATGTCGTCTGCAACAGGCAGAATTGTTTCCTCATTAAATTAGTACATCGCCGCACCTCAAATAACTGGCGTGGGCTATTTGACGTCACCCCCACGACACACATTTTTTACTTTTAGCGATGCGGATATTTGAAGGTAATTTTCTCTGGAAATACTTGCATCCACACACTGTTGTTGACAATTGGTCATCAAAGCGTTCATCTGCGTCGATCATGTTCATTCCAGCAAAAAATCACGATCGTAAAGCGTTTTTTAAAGGTGTCCGAATTATTAAGTACCGTCCGAATTTAGGCACTGGACCAGTATATCTAACGGTGATTCGATACGTAAACTTAGTCAAGGCCAATAAAGAATTTTTCATCTTGTTCATCCGTACCCCCACTATTCTTGTTTTCATATCATGGGAAAATTTGTAAAATAATATTGGATTTCTAATTTTTGAAGTGATGATTACATTTTTGATGGGATTCAGATTCTTGTTTTTTGCTCTAAAACGCTCGAAATTCGCTCTCCGTTGCCCCCGAGAAACAAAAATTTTCAGCAGAAGGGGGACACCACCTCCCGCACCTACCCCCATCTGGACCTCCTCCCCCCGCCCTCGAAAAAAATCCTGGATCCGCCCCTATTTTAGCCAGTAAATGACGTATATTGTACGTGACATGACGTAGATTGTACGTGACTTTCTGCATGTATACAAGTAATGATAATGCCATATAATCGTACTGTTACAGAACAGTGTCGGGTATGTACGCTTACTACTTTAGACAGCAAAATCATTATTTAAACGCATTGTAACACAAATTAATCGCTTAGAAATTTGGTACCAAAACATGATATCCTTTGATCTTTAAAAACATACTTTAAAAAGTTTGATCGTAGCTTAATGTTATTGATCGAAAATCAGTGTATTCTGTTTCATTTCAACTTTAAACATCGAGTAACAATTAAATAAGTTAAAATACATTCTAACATGGCTCGATTTGATTTCCAGTTAAACAAAGAAGGAAATCGAGCTCTGTATATTCTGCAATAAACAATGGTTGACGCAAGGACCGGTCAGAGAGCATTATGACGTCAGTTATGACGTCAAATTGCCGCATGACGTCCAATACATTAAATACTCCTCGGGTAAATGAAGTCCAGCATAATATTTATTAAAATATGTCAATGAGCATTTCAGAATGAAAACAATCGAGGCCTTCTTGTGATTTATCGTCTAATTTACCCCGGTTCACCGTTCAGATGCTTCAGTATTTAACCAATCCCTACGCATCTGAACTCTGAACGGTGGTAAATTAGACGAAATTTTTATCATAATATTTCAATGAGCATATTGGAATGAAAATAATCAAGGCCTTCCCATGGTTTAATTGCCAAATTTGAGCGATAAAGTTTGGTAAGCTAGACGACAAACACATGGAGACCATGTTTATTTTTATTCGAACATTATCACTGAAATATTATGATAAAATTATGTTGAATTCAATTATCCGAGTAGTGATGTATCGAACGTCATGTCGTATTTGACGTCAAAATTGACGTCATAATGTTCTCTCATGATCCGAGCGTCAAGCGATGTTTACAGAAGAATATGCAACGCTTGACCTCCTTCGTTTCACTTACTAAGCTACGTTAGAATAATAATTTACGAACATTTGTTTGTTTAACCCTTAGCCTGCTGCAGGCGAATTTAACAGCCTTTGCAAACAGCTTGGAACCAGATCAGACGCCGATTAAATCGGCGTCTGATCAGGTTCCAAGCTGTTTGCTACTCTGACAATATTTCTTCCAATTTTGGAGCAAATTGAATGAACTTTACAACTTTAGCAGACGACATTTCCAGCAGACGACAATTTATCTAGCATGCTAAAGGTTAATAATGCACACACGTCTTCAGTTATAACTATTGTGATGATGTCTCTGGTTAAATTATTATTAGATTAATAATTTCTGAACTACCAACATTCTATTTTTCTGAATTATGAGTCTAGAGACAGTTTTTCTACATTTATAAACTGCAATTAATAAATAGATTTCAGGATAGAACTATATATCCACTGGTGTTTGGTTGACGGGGTTGTTTTATAATCATTTCGTAAAAATATGTACCCGATATTATCATGTTTTTGTTAGACATAAAGGGAGAATATGCAGTTAAATTCGTTTCTGAAACAATGGTACTAGAGTAAATTCCCCTTGATTATCTTCTCTTCAATACAAATGATTTATATATATGATGTGTTTCTGTAAATGGATTTTGAATGGTCCATTGACACATGTAGACTTTGACAACTATTCTAACCAGAAGTGTACGATTAAAATGATTTTTCAGGATATTGATTAAAATGATTTTTCAGGATATTAATTTGCTCAGTAAAGAAGGCTTCGATAGACATTGCTTTAGTCTTCGCGCTAAATGTTACATAGTTTGGCATGAAAAACATATGAAAAGACTTTAAATTTCTTCAAATGTCACTGGCATCAACGTTTTGCAAAATGTTCTAATATTTTACTTTTATTGCCTTTTATGTGAACAAAGTTGATGAGGTTTTTCTTGTAAATTTGACTTAACAATCACTTTGATCGATACCCGACTTGTATCAATGTGCAAGTCTGAGTCGAAACATTATAATTTTAGTTTTTTAATCACATTTCTGTTCTTCTTTGAATGTTCAAAGCCATTATATTATTCTTTATGCAGACTCTACATCATTTTCACGGAGGATAACACCCAAACTTGTTTTTCAATTTTACATAATTGAAAGAAAGGCAACTAGAGTTCAGACATTTTGCTTTGGTAGTAAATAAGAGACAAAAATAGAAATTTAGGAAAATATTTTTAAAAAATATCTTGTGGGTAGCAAGACTACATTTTTAAACATGCAGTAAATTACTGATGTGAATTTTCTAAATTCTAACTGACCAATCAGAAGGCTGCATTTTCGAGCACCTGCCTGGTTCCGCTTTTGTAAAACAAAACATTTTTACAATGATCATATAGCGACTTTAGAAATAAAATATACTATTTAAGGAATCAAATGTAGTTTTTTAACCACACATGCCCTTGAGGATGCTACAAACAAACTTTAATTAACCAAGTGAAATTAGTATTATTTCGCAGTGCTTGAAACATGTAAAAATATGCATAGGAAATGTCTTAAGGAATTGAAGTGAGCTGCATAAGGAAATGTTCGTTTAAAAATACACATTTGTTTTATCTTCCTACAAAATGGCAACAAAAACTTCCCATGCTCGGTTGGATATGAGTTCACACAAATCTATAGACACTGATTCTATTTTACATTTCGCGGGCACTTAAGACCACCAATTAGGAAAAATAATTAATTTATCCCGGCATCCTCTGAACAATGTGACAAATTTATGAGTTATTTGTTCGCTGACATTTTCAAGAAGTCGAGCATCTCACAAGGTTAACTTTTTTACGTCTGGGATTTTACGTGGTAAAATTGCTTCTTACATCCAAGGTTTTATCACTATTTGTCCTAATTTTCCAGAACTTCAAGACCCATTTTTTCTGTTTTGTTTTTGCAATAGTTTCATGTTAATATGGGAAGAAAATGTACTGAAAAATATACTTAGAGAACATTTTACATTGGCCTTTATTTCTGCTTACTGGCTATTTTTTTATTACAACAAGTTCTTCGTCGAATATGTAATATTTCAATATACATGTACTAACTATCGAATCAATTGAACGGTTTCACTTTCGAGAAATATGCACGTAAGTAAGGGTCAGAATCTGTATAATACCTTTCGACAATGAAACAGATACAACCAGTCCGAGAGACCCACAGAATGATGTATAACTTATATCTGAACCTAATGATATAAAACGGAAATTCACGAAAAACAGCCTGTAAAGGAGTTGTCGGATCAATCAGTTGTAACTTTGTCTGTATCAAAGACCGTACACTTTCTGAAAACCTTTTGCAGCATATCAAAGTGTCTCGAGGACGTCCCCATCTAAAACGAACTACCAGAGAGTCTCAAATAATTTGAATTACAAATAAGAAAAGCGAAGACTGTATCAACTGCCGCAAAAGCCTTGATTCCACATGTTTAGGGAGCTGGTGATAGAAGTATCATTATAACATTTGATTATATATGTTACTAATGATCCTAATTAATACATCTCATAACAATATATATGACAAGATACATACGTGAAGCCATCAATTCCTGGAGATCTTTTATTTAAGTACAAAGGATATGTGTCCATTGCCCAAGGATCAATAAGATCTGCGCATTCTGGTGGACACGGATGGCTTCTGTAAAAAAGCAAAAATTAATACACAAGTGAACAATGTTCAAGCTTACAGATAGAAACAAATTTGCAAAAGGCTGACATGCACTGAAGATATCTTAAAACTACGCTTAAGTGAACAATGGTCCAGTTACAGATAGAGTTAAATTTGCAAAAGGCCGACATGAACTGAAAATATCTAACCTAATAATCTTATACAGAGAAATTGCAAAAAAAATAAAAAAATAAATAAGCATTTGGGTCAAATCATTCAAGCGTATACTTTGAAACCATTGATATTTGTGTGGGGACTAACTTTTGTGGCTTAAACAAGCTACCCAATCTGATGCCAACGAATAAGAAAAGGCTTGCTTCATCTCCATTCATCTTTTATCACGAATATATATTCCCACAAAACAGCACGAATATTCGCGGCCTTGAAATTAATGGATTTAATACTTTATTAATTCTGTTTGTTTTTTTTTTCAAAAAGAAAATACTGGGTACTATTCGCTATAGTTTTATTTTCGCTTGCATTTGCAAATAATGTGTGACCTGTGAAAATTTTAAGAATTTACCAGCACTATCTTTTAAAAAGTATCAATAGGCTGGTCTTAAAACAGCGAATATAGATAATCGCAACAGATGCAGAAAGCAGACGATCACATATACAAAGATTTATATTTGCCCGACCAATCACTGGAAGATCTACGAGTGTTTATAGGCAGAAATAATTTCGGAACGAGATAAATTGCTTGTAACGGTACAATTGGTACATTCAAATCTAATTTCCGAAACTGTCGCAATCAGCGTACACCAGTTCTGTCTTCTGTTAATGGTAGAATAGACAAAATAATTCGCACGTTTACAGCAGCAAGTCAGTAGGATTTTGAGATAATAGATTTTTAAAATTTGATTTGAAAAAAAAAAAACAAACAAAAAGAAACAAAAACAAAAAACAGCACATATTATTGTTGTTATTTTAGCATTTATATACCTTTTTTATCGGCAGTTTTTTTTTTTTATAAATATCCTTTGTTATGAACCATGCACGGACCATTTTCCGAAATCTTAAAATTACTTTCATCAATTAATAATTACAAAAACGAAACTCTAAACTGACTTTGTACTATTTAGAAGCAACGCTTTTAGTCAGTAAAAAATGTAAAAAAAGACGTTAAAAACGTTAGTCACGCTATCAAAATATGATATATAATCGATGAAGTTTAGCTGCAATTTATATCATACATATAAAAATATCTGTTTAAAAAATGAAATAGTTGGTGCTCATCTGCAGGCTTACTCCTTTGAGCCGTTAGTATTTTAATATTATTGTGAGCCTAGTCTTCGTTGATGAAACAATCAATCCAATTTCATACGTATTATTCAAGTAACTCTGACAAGCGACATTGGAATATGGGTTCTGCTCGATATCTTGATAAGTGGGACATTCAACCATTTTTTAAAAAATGTTTTGGTTTAGCGCTGTTTTTAATGGCGGACAGTTAACCTAACCAGTATGCCTGAATTTTATACCAGTAATAACCTGTTCAAGGCAAGTAACTGCCAACTTCTCCTTATGAATCAGAGGTGGAGGACGAATTGACTGGAAGCACAATGTCTTTTATCAAATCGTCACGGAGACAACACGCCTCACCCGGGGATCGAACAAAGGATTCATACATATCATTCGAGTAGCTTAGTCGAGCGATATTTGAACATGGGTTTTGCACGTCGTCTTGGTAAGAGGAACATTCAACCAAAGTTTTTTAGATACTCTACAAACTGGTTTACGAAATTTAGATTGGATCGGGAATTGGACAGGCGACGTACAAACTAATCCTTTAGTCTTCGTAAAGAGTACTTAATACAACATACAGAATAAAAATTACAATTTGTGTCTGGCCAAATCACAAAAGATTGGCACCATTTGAAGGAATATCATGCGAACTGAATCATTAATTCTAGAAAAAATGTTGTATTTCTTGAACTCACCAAAAGCCCACCAAAATATAAGAGTACAATATATCTTTCTATGAATTCAGGAACAAAATGTATTAAGGTTCTGATAGACATACTTATGATTTGAGCCGTGTCATGAGAAAACCAACATAGTGGCTTTGCGACGACCAGCCTGCGCTTCTCACGCAGTCTGGTCAGGATCCATGCTGTTTGCTTTTAAAGCCTATTGGAGTTGGAGAAACTGTAAGCGAACAGCATGGATCCTGACCATACTGCGCGGATGCGCAGGCTGGTCTGGATCCATGTTGGTTGCAAAGCCACTATGTTGGTTTTCACATGACACGGCTCATTTTATTTATTGTGAATTCATATATTTCAAGTGTGTTTAAATCTTTTTTTCAATTCCTGGACAATACAAAGTGCATACTTACTGGTTACATACTTTCCTACATATCTCCTCAAACTTTACTACGTCTTTGTCCCGGTCTTCATTTTTAGTATGTGTAGGAGGGTTATTGTTCCCTGAATTCGAAGATGGCATGGAATGTACACTAATGCACAAACCCAGTACAATAATTGATAAAAGCGAAGTTTGGCTGTAGAAATTCTTCATACTTTGCAATCTGAAAAAAAAGAAAAAAAATGAGACGCGCCATGAAAAAAACCGACACAGTGGATGCGCAGGCTGGTCTGGATCCATACAGTCCGCTAACAGTTTCTCTAATTGCAATAGGCTTTGAAAGCGAACAGTATGGATCCTGACCAGACTGCGCGGATGCGCAGGCTGGTCTGGATCTATGCTGGTCGCAAAGCCACTATGTTGGTTTTCTCATGGCGCGGCTCAAATAGTAAAAAGTACAATCCTGGAAGTTAAGACCACACAGTGATAAACCCCAACCACGCCTACTTGTCCGCTGCAGAATCAAAGCGGGACCACCATGGCCGAGTGGTTAAGGTCGCTGACTTCAGATTACTTGCCCCTCACCTTACTTCGAGCGTAGAATTCTTTATGTGAGAAAGTCACCCAGCTTGCGTACGGAAGGTCGGTGGGTCTACCCAGGAGCCCGCTCTTAATGAAATAATGCCCGGAGTGTCACCTGGGGTCTTCCTCCAACGTGACAGCTAGAAAGTCGCATATGACATAACTGTGCCGTGTGACATTAAATCTATACTGAAAGATTATGTCAGATGGGTTGCTTTTATACGTGTCACAGTTATGAAATCAAGGTTGTCTACATTTTGTATTTAACTGGACGATCTGTGCATACCATGTCCCCATCTCCCGCCCTCCCCAATAATGAAAGAAACGAAAAAAAAAAAGCGAAATATATAAAAATGTTTACGAACTTTTCTTTAGTGTCTATATGACCCAACAGTCACTTTAAAAGAAACATCAGTAATCTACCTCATGTAGCATATAATCACGGCTATTGTCTATTGTATGTTGATAGTGCCCATTTAATAAATGTAAGACTCAATCAAAATGCCATTCAGAAAGGTGTGTTCAAGTCCACAGTCACGAGATGACTGATAAGTACGGAAATGGAAATCTAACGAGAAACTAATCTGTATCTAACATGAACCATTCATTCTGCAATAACGTTCCTGAATGGGTATTAAATATCTATTGTGAAGCCAGCGTAATTACTGTTGTCTGCGTTTTAGGAAGGTGAACAGGAATAAGGTCATTTATTCGGTCTAAATTCAGTCACAAACGTGCTTCCGCGTTGTGGTTGAAAGAAGTTCAAAGTAAATAGATCCTGCTGTTTTCATTTTTTTAGAACAATTTCACGTTTAATGGGTGATTTAATCATACTTTTTTACTGCTAGAATATAATCTGTATGAAGTGAGACGGTTTTCATGTTTATAGGCCAATGATATCAAGTTTTGAGTGGACAATGACGCATTTTTGTATAATTTTACTTTGTTGTATGTTCATCTGTTTGGGCAATAAAGATTACAAGTAATAGAATAGTTATATGTATCTACAATTGAAAGCGTAGGTTTTGCAATGTTGTAAAAGTCTGCATCTTTTTCAGTTCAAAAATTCAAATGAGCCGTGCCATGAGAAAATCAACACAGTGGGTTTGCGACCAGCATGGATCCAGACCAGCCTGCGCATCCGCGCAGTCTGGTCAGGATCCATGCTGTTCGCTTTTAAAGCCTATTGGAATTAGAGAAACTTTAAGCGAACAGCATGGATCCTGACCAGACTGCGCGGATGCGCAGGCTGGTCTGGATCCATGCTGGTCGCAAACCTATTATGTTGATTTTCTCATGGCACGGCTCAAATAAGCTTTATTACATATGAAGTGCCTAAGTAACCTGCTGTGCTTCGCTGAATCAACACTATTTTAATTGCTTGGGGTGTTAGGAGTTTTTTTTTATGATACGTGGTTTATCGAGCAAATTGTTAATGTTTCTGTATTAAGTCCAGTTTTGATAATGTCCATCAACAGGCCGTGTAAATAAGAGCTTACTCCAGCAGTTAAGGACAATAAAGCAATTAGAAATAAGCTATTCTTTTTCTCATATTTAAGCAGAGTAATCCAGATATCAAAAGAAAGAAATGTTTGAAGTTTCAGTCAGCAAAACTATTTATCTTAAAGCATTTAAATTGATATAGTTAAGCCACGATATTATTGTTATATAGCCAAACTGAAAAAAAGAACTCAAATAAAGTTGCTAGCTTATTTTTTTGTTTGTTAAATTTTAATGCTACTTCGAATAGCGCTCTCTCGTATTCTATAAATAGAACACACCACAGAGATACCATAATGCAACGCGCGAATTGCGGACAAGAGACCGTTGTTTATATATAACGTATATATACTAAACTTTTATATTAACCTTTCAGTAAACTTCGAAGAGAATTTAAAAAGTAAAATACGGAAAATTCACTTTGCCTGCACAAAATTCCTTGATAAACCTGCTAAATAAAGGAATCAATAAGCATATATATTGAAATAAATGTAGGAAATATATCGATATATTATTTGAGCGTTTCGTTAGACCGGGGCCATTAAAAAGATGTGTTCAAATAAAAAAAAAATTAAAAGTACAGTACATTGCATACAAATTACTCAATATTCTGCAAATTACATCAATAAAGTATATCATCAGAAGGACTGGCTTAAAGTCTTTATCACAAATATACAATATTTTTAGATTAGAAACACCGGCGGTCGAAAAAGAAAGTGCAAGATTATAATTTTGATTCATGATTTTCAAAGCATATATCAGCACAATCATTAACACATGTACTTCTTTCCATACATTTGGTTCACACAACACCGCGCTGAGCCTCAATATGAGGTACTTGAAAGCGTGGTTCATTAAATACTTCATAAGTGAAAAAATATATGACAGGACGTAGGTAGAAATGTATGGCGTTGCACTAAATTAGCACCATGTTTTATCAGATCACATCTAAATATCATTGCTAAAAGTCAAATATCTACATGTCACACTAAGGTGTCATTTGTAACATATCATTATACTGATGCATTTCACAGGGATGTTAATTGTTTCAATGAAGAACTATAGATCTAAGTTGTGAAATATTGCTGACTTTCAGTTATACATATTGTTCATAACATTTCGAAATTTCAATCGGATTACTAGGATGTGATCATGTGATATCGTATATTTACATTTTGCAAAATACGCAGAATAGTGATAAATGTTTGAACACTTGCGAATGAGGTAAATAGCAAATAGATATAATTATATTGATATATGACCGTAACTGGAAATGTGTAAAAAAAACAACATCATCCTGTCATATACTGATGACAATTCGATGTGTAATTACTGACGTGGATTTTAAAAATTCAAAACTGTGCTGTCAACATTTTTAAGAATTTTATTGCATTGGAAGAACTCAGTATTTAGGCGTAGCATATAGAAATTGAAACACATTCGTTTGATATGCATCAATTTTAAAATACACGAGAAGATAAATGCAAAATCTGTGAATTACTGATGCTAATATACAGGGAAAGCACCGATTGTTTGTCCGCACATTGAGGCCTGTGCTATTTTTAGATAGCAGACATTGTCAGTGACGTCACAGATCCTTACATACGAGACAGCGCTATTGAGATCATGAAGGTGTTTGATGATTGGTTTTTTGTATTCGATATGGTGACAGGTAAAGAAATTCTCAACATTTTCAACGCTCTTCATAACGGCTTAAACTGAACTCTTATTTGCAGAATACAGATTCCATGACCGAAGAGGATGTTAGTAAATGTTTTTATTTATGTAATTAATTCTGGACGACAAGTTTTAGAAATCACCATATATCTCATCATTTAACTAGCAAACCTGGGGTTATGGTTATTACAGCAACTAGTCAGTTGTCGCTAGACAGAAATACGTTATAATCATCGTTATAATATGTCGCTTAGAGTGCCGGAGATGTCCATATATTGGGTAAGCTCCTTTTGAACAGACATGCAAACTTTGTTTTATCTCTATTGATAACCCATCATAATCTAGTCTGGTTTCCTTAACACGTTTAGCTGACACTCCATTTCGTCTGCACGATATGATTTTACCAACGGTCTGGAGTCGTTACAGGGGCTAATTATTCAAATGTGTTCTGTGGAAACGATATTTCAACTACAGCTGCTTTGTTTATTTATATTATATATATATATATATTTTAACCGCGTACATTTGTTGCATAAAAATGCCCAGGAAGACAATCCGAATCTTCATCCTTTATGAAAAACTTGTAGAAAGATTTACACCTCGGTGGAACGATTGCAAATATTTCGTCATGTGAGCCAAAATACATCGCTGGCAAAATCTGCATACGATGCATTTTTGCGGCTTGAAGTACCTAATACAAATCACATTTTTTTCGTCAGGTGAACAGGCCAAAAAAGACAGCCCATCAAAATTGGTTGGAATTTAATTAATTTCTTTGTTAATGCATTTTTAGATTAAACAAGAGCCATGTTAGATATGGCTAATCACCCCCCCCCCCCCCCCCCCCCCCCCCCCCCCCCCCCCCCCCGCCGGGCATATTATAATTGAAGGCTAAAGTTCCTGGCAAGTTAGTGTCTGGAAGTATTAATTTTGGGGAAAGCTTTGAAGAACCGTTTAGTTGTGGTCCGCATCAGGGGTTTTAAAGATGTGGAAGAAAGAATACGTCAGTGGTGAGGTGGTTTACTGCTAAATTTTATTAATTTTAACGAACAGTATAGCTATGATGTTTTTCTATATGGCTACTGTAAAAAGAAGGAATGGAAAGCTAACAGGGAACAAGAGTGCCAGAATGTCACAATATACGCCCGTCACAGCAAATTTCTTTACTCTAGCAGCTGTATTTGCAAATGGAATTTTAATTTTATGGTTGTTTAGTAATCATTGTAAGTCTTTTGTTTTTCTAAGTCCACAAAAAACTCCTTACCAGGTAGAGATATCTTAAAATACACCTAAAATTGGAAAGTAACATCCATGTTGTACCACAGAAAAGTGGTCTTGTTTTCTCCCTACGGTCAATTATAAAAATGTCACAATATAAGTTATTTATAGTAACAACTAAGGGAAGTTAATCTTAAAAAAAAAAAAAAAAAAAAAAAAATGTAAATCCACACAAAAATCTTTACCAGGTAGAGATTGGTCAAAATACACCTCAAAATTGGATGTAGCATGCATGTTGTACCACAGAAAAGTGGTCTCGATTTTTCCCTACGACTTGTAATGAAAAAGTTACAATAAAAGCTATTTAAAGAGAATTCCTATAGTTTTTTTCCTTTGAAAGAATTTTTTTTTAAATTCACATATATGATAGGAAAATTTGTGCTGAAAACAATGAACAAATAAAAACAATAGGTCACCAGGCTTGTTTTTGTGAAAAAATGTTTTTAACACACCCACTGTTGCTGAAACTGTCAGCGATTTTTCAACATTTTCATAATTTTCTGCTTTTTTATAAATACCAACCAAATATACATCCAGGCAGCACAATACAGTTATTTTCTTTTTACAGATTTTATTATATACTTATTTGATATCATAGTCATATTTGTAATACCCTATCCTTACAATAATGGGTACAAATGAAAAATTGCTTGAAATATTGCTTCATATTTACTTTTGTGAACTTTTTTCAATGAAAAATACCCGTAGTGAAGAATATTTTTTTTTAATTTTGAAAAAAACTCTTTCATAGAATTTTTTCTTTTTCTTTTTGTGTATAGATAACTGTATTGTGAGCATAAAAATGGCTAAAAATGTATGGGTCCCCAGGCTAAATTTTATGTTAAGACCGCTAGAATACAACACCTGTTCGGACGGAAATGGCGCGAACTTGGCCAAATTGATTACATGTATGTCTGCTAAAAGTTAATTTTTTTTTAAATTCTTAATTCTTTCTATAATTGAATACTAAATAATCTGAAAGGTGATATTGTCTTATCAGTACTAAGTCAATTATCTTACATTATATGAACAACACTGTCTTTGTACTAAAATGCGATGTGAAAACACAACCACAAAAATAGCAAGATACCTGTCAGGCATGATACTTGTCAATACTTGTCAATACAACATAAACCAGTATCAACATTTGATTACTGATATAACTTATCAAAAATGTTATTTCATTCAAAATTCCTCATATTTAAGATTGTCTGTAACATGTTTCAACAAATGTTTACTTCAGTTCAGTTTTCCATAGAAAGTGTTGGCTGCGCAGAAAGATGCGCATAAAAAACTATAGGAATTCCCTTTAAAGTAACAACAAAGGGAAGTAATTCTAAAGAAGGGAACTGCGCATGGCACTTAGTCTCATGATGGTGTATAATTGTGCCAAGTTACATCAAAATCCCTCCTTGCATGAAGAAGAAATGCTTCCGACAAAGTCATTCTTGTATCTGATCTTTGGTCTCTAAGTGTGACCTTGACCTTAGACCTAGGGACCTGGATCTTGTGCATGACACTCTGTCTCGTGGTGGTGAACATATGTGCCAAGTTATATCAAAATCCCTCTATGCATGAAGAAGAAATGCTCCGGACAAGGTTTTCATTCTTGTATCCTTTGTCTTCTAAGTGTGACATTGACCTTAGACCTAGGGACCTGGTTCTTATGCATGACACTCCGCCTTGTGGTGGTGAACATTTGTGCCAAGATATATCAAACTCCCTCCATGCATGAAAAAGATATGCTGCGGACAATTTTTTTTAAAGAAAATATGATAAAGGGAATAACTCAAAAAATAGGCAAGGTAGAGTTATTGTTCTTGCACAATGCACTTCCTCCCAATGTGCTCTATCAGTGTATGAAGTTTGAAGAAAATCCCTCCAGTACTTTTGGAGTTATGCTCCTGACAATTTTTTTAAAGAAAATAAGATAAAGGGGAATAACTCAAAAAATAGGCAAGGTAGAGTTATTGTTCTTGCACACTGCACTTCCTTCCAATGTGTTCTATCAGTGTATGAAGTTTGAAGAAAATCCACAATTTTTTTAAAGAAAATATGATAAAGGGGAATGACTCAAAAAATAGGCAAGGTAGAGTTATTGTTCTTGCACATTGCACTTCCTCCCAATGTTCTCTATCAGTGTATGAAGTTTGAACAAAATCCCTCCATTACTTTTGGAGTTATGCTCCGGACAAAATTTTTTAAGAAAATAAGATAAAAGGGAATAACTCAAAAAATAGGCAAGATAGAGTTATTGTTCTTGCACACTGCACTTCCTCCCAATTTGTTCTATCAGTGTATGAAGTTTGAAGAAAATCCCTCCAGTACTTTTGGAGTTATGCTCCGGACAAAGATCGTTGCGGACACACGGACGGACGAACGCACGGACGGAGAGCATTTCTAATATCCCCTTCGCCTTTGGCGGGGGGATAAAAAAGAACTTGAAATGGAAAGAACTGAAAACTGAAAATTTGACAACCAACCATGTTATCGTGTTTGTTCTATTTTCGGTTTATTAAAAATGGTCATAATTTTGAAGCAAACACTATGTTGACAACGAAAGAAATGTGTGATTAGTAATGGACTACTATACGTAATACGGACACATACAGTGTGATAAGTACTCTTAATGTATTAAAAAGAATCAATAACAAACGAAATAAAGTGTTCCGCAAAATATTGCCGACAGTACTTCAGTTTTTTGTTTGAGATGCGTGGGTTCATTCCTTGTCTGAGAATTTCGTATCAATGTCGTTTCATAACCTTTTCTTCAATTTGAACTTTGATTTTCATTTTAATATCTGTCGCCTTTTTTGTATACTAGGAAATGTTTCAACTTGTGGTATAAATAGGTAAAACGTTTACAATAAAGCAGATATATCATTTCAAAGAAATGTGATTCTTTAGAAGAAGAAAAATTGTTAAACTAAATACAATACTGAGGCGAAAATATGATCCAGTACAAAATACCTTCGCAATCTCAAAATTACAATGGCAATATGTATTTTTCTTTTCAGTCAAGTTCCCATTCTAAACACTCATATGTTAGTGACTACATCATGTGTGTGCTTTTTGCACGAAGTCGTACTGCCATGTTTTACTTTAGAATGCCAGTTTTGCATATAGGTAAAATGAAATTACATGTATTTTATACTTTTATCCGGGATTTGAAAGGGGAAGACGTTTTTCTTTATACTTTCTTAATCCTTTTTATTTTTGATAGGGATATAAAGGGTGGGATGGGGTTGGTGGGGGTGGGGTGATACACAGTTTTAAAGAACTCTCCATATATTCAAAAGTATCAAGAAGCAAAGGAGTAAAGTTCATTCCATTTCTATTAAAATAAATGAATTTTTTATAATTGAGCCGCGACATGAGAAAACCAACATAGTGGCTTTGCGACCAGCATGGATCCAGACCAACCAGCGCATCCGCGCAGTCTGGTCAGGATCCATGCTGTTCGCTAACAGTTTCTCTAATTGCAATAGGCTTTGAAAGCGAACAGCATGGGTCCTGACCAGACTGCGCGGATGTGCAGGCTGGTCTGAATCCATGCTGGTCGCAAAGCCACTACGTTGGTTTTCTCATGGCGCGGCTGATATTTTAAAGGCGACATAAATCATACTCTAATTACTAGATTACAACCCTCATTGACGTTTTGACGCTGATTCAAAATTTAGTTGACAAAGCAGATCGTTGTCTCAAATGTATGAATGCATATCTGTTTACCGTTTAATTAATAAGGAATTTTGTCTTTTCGATATCGACACATATCATACTCTTATTACTAGACTCATTGACCTTTTAACATTCATTCAGAATTTAGTTGACAATGCGAAACACAATGCCAAATGATCGTTGTGTCAAATGTGTGTGTTTACCGTTTAATAAGAAAGTATCGCATGGGCACAATTTGACATTAATTTGTACGATTTATGCGCAGCAATTAAAACGTTCAAATAATATTCTGTGTCTTTTCATTTGAATATTTTGGTCTCGTTTTTGTTTGTCATCAACCTGACTGAGGTTGTCGTTATATAATCTTAGTGGCAACACGAGAAGTTGATTAACAGAACAGAACAGAACAGTAATTTATTGATATAACTTGAACATGTACAGTTCATCGTTATAAGAACTAAAATATAACAAATATCCTCTTAGATATCTAAATTGTTTCAATTTGGAGTAAATTAATTCAAATTGAGGATTGGAAGATGAAATGTTGCCCACAGTTGATTTCTGCATAATGATGATGATTTGTTTTAAGTAGTGAATACAATCTGTTTTCAGCTGTTCTATTTAAAACACGACGTCTAGTTATCAGCAATGTCGTTTAGATTCAACAATGAAGTGAATACTTTCAAGTCCAAAATATATTATGATATTGTAGTTTTGGCAATGTGTTAGAATTACATATGTTCATTAATTTTCTATAATAATAATTGAATTGAATGGTGTCGTTTTAATTAAGAAATAATTTATAGCTAAAGAGTACTTTAACACTATTTATGCACGATGGGCGGTTATACGTCGGGCGAAATAATTTCACGAGGGCGCAGAAATTATGTGTACGACGTATTACCGCCTGAGTGTATAAATAGCGTTAAAACATGGTTTTGTTATAAATTATTTCAATTCTAGTATGCCTTTAAGCTAAAACAGTAGATAAAATATAGTAGCGCTCTTTCTTGGTCGCTACAAAAACATTGACGTCACCGCACGTTAACAAGAGTCATTCTAGCGTAAGAGTGTTTTAACAGAGAAAGGATATAAGAATGCATAATTTCAGTCAAAATTTTCACGTCGACTAACTGATATTAATACAGCCTGCTCATTGACTCATACGTATATAAGTATTTGCCAAAATTAATAGCCCAGCTTTTGAATAACTCCTATAAATCGTTATTTTAAGAACATAACATTGAGTGTGGTATAAAATCAACTTCACTTCGTAATTCAAAAATAACTATTTATATTGACATTTAATAGGCAAGAACGACAATGCTGTCGATTGAACCGTAATTTCCCTTTATGCACACTAAATTCATTTCATCCACGCGATCCAATTAATTTTCAGAAAAATAATACATAGCTTCTTTGGACCAAATCAGTTTAAAAGTCACTGTTACTTTTAAACGTTTTGTTTTATAACTGCACAAGGATTTTTACTGAAACATGTATATATATACCGACTTATATAGCACCCTTTTCATGATCACGCCCGCTTTCCTGGGAAGAAATAGTACTGGCCTCGAATATGGTTGGGAGCCAAAGGGGCATCTGAGAACGTTCTTGTGCCTGGACCGTTATTATTTGACACTAGTTTAAGGTTATCGTTACAATTCATGATCGATGAAGGTTTTAGTCGACGGTCACATCAAAAATCATTTATAATTCATTTGTCGATGTTGCTGGTAATCAGCACATCATTTATATTATTACTTCGGCAACGTATCACCTCATTTGGTTTGGAGGATAAATGATTTCGGCTTGATAATATCTATTTGTCACGGAGGAATTCTATTTCTGTAACTATCACTTCATCACATCTGAGTGGACTAAATCGCACCTTTCCGAATGACGTTATGTTGGAATATGTTATTGGTCGTAATTAAAATTACTCGCTGATAACCCCATACCTATTTAGAGAAGTGTTTATATCAAGAACAGTGCACTAGATTAGTATAGTCGATGAAAGGTAATAACACAGTGACGTCAAAGACAATCTGGAAACAACCGTTACCAACCCTTACCATGCTAAATTTCTATAATAAGCTTGTCCATCTTTCAATTTGGACAGTACCATTAACTGTAAAAAGGGGTGCATACCAAAAAGTTACTGACTAAATGGCGAACAGTGCAGATCATGATCAGACTGCAAGGATGTGCAGGCTGATCATGATCTGCGCTGGTCGCAAAGGCAGAATCAATCGTGTTCAGCATGGTAAGGGTTAATGTTGTTTCAATTATTTTGCAACTGCAATGTGCTCTTGAAAAGGTATGAATACCTACAACATTATTTGACGATCTACAACAAATATATATAGAGGATATTTCATGAGTGACTTTTCATATTGAATTTATTAAACGAGTTCAATAAAATAATAAAATGCGAGGCTCTGCCGAGCATTTTATCAATTTTATTCAACGAGTTTAATAAATAGCCGAGCATTTTATCAATTTTATTCAACGAGTTTAATAAATTTAATGTGGAAAGTCACAAATGTAATATTCTTTTTATCACATGTTTGCCTTTTTTGTCGAAACATCAAAAATTCGACTTTCTTATACTATATAAAGAAGATAATTTGACCGACGTCGCCTATACTATAAATGACGTCGACGTCAAAGCTTTATTACACTAGTGTATTATCATTTTTATTTGATGGCTTTATTACACTCTCGCGACGTCAAATATGTGATAAAATTTATAACTGAATGTTATGTTTTGTGCGTGTATGCAGGTATAAACCACATTAGAACTACTTGCAAATCCATGAATCGCGTCAGCGAGTCTTGTATGATTTGCAAGAAATCCCAATGTGATTTATACACGTACTAACGCACAGAAATACAATTCAAACAATCGAACAAAAAGCTAATTAGTTTACGGTTGCCCTTTCCCTGTTTTATTTGATTTAAGAATTATCGATTCAACAGTTACATTATTTTTCTCTGAGAAATATATGATGACTGTAATCTAACCAGAAAACAATTGTAAACACGTGTTCGTTCATTGTCGCAAATAAAAACACCGGAGTGTATTCGCTTATTCCTTGTTTTATCTTCATGGCCGTTGAAACGAGCCTGTGGGTAATATAAAAGGATTTGTTAAAAAAAAAAAAGCAATGCAAAAGAAATACTTCGGAGTACCATAGTAAACTTATCGCCTTGCATTTTGTTCAGAAAGTAGTTGGTAAGCTGATAACCAGTTAAGCTATCGCATTTGGCCCCAAAAAATCCTCTTTCTAAACGAAAGTTGTTTCAGTGCGGTAAATATACTAAACTTACTGTGCGTTTCGACATTTCTGTTACAAGTCAATGAAACTTGAAATTAAACCTTAATTAGGCTACGTATATGAAAAATGTAGGAAGAAAGTAATGTAAATCAAATAAAAAATTTCTTACACAAATTTGTATAATTATTACTGGTTTTATTAATTTGTTCCAGATGTTGGTTCCTTTACTTTATGAATGTTTATGTAAGCACTTTTGCCTGCGCGGATATTGTTCATAAATTGGGTCTTAGCACACATTTCTTTCAGTTACGTTGAACAGAAGAATAAGAAATGGGCTGCTGACTAGCTGTTAAGATTGCATGGTGAAACCTATCTTGTGTTAAGCTTACTTTTTCCTTTGTGGATGTAATGTGAAAAAAACTTAACTATATGTATAGTTCATTATTTCGAATATCTTCTAAAACGTCTGCAATTCCTTTGTCAAAAATTACATCTGTTTGTTCAAAGTCAGTAATAAGGGTGAAACATTACTATCTTATTTTCCTGCTAAATTCGTTACCACGGAATCGAGTTTAGTGACTAATGAAAAAAAGATTATTGTGTCTTTTCCCGCAGTGTGACACATTATTTAATGACAACAACAAGGTGTTTGTATAAACGAAAGAAATAATTGATTCGGCTGTTATCTAATGTTGATCCAAGTATTTTACTAAATTGCAGGAACTCAATCCATGTTATAAATAAAAGCATACATCCGGAAGTTGTTTATTTTCAAATAAAATTTTACGATGCGTTTTTGGAAACTGTACTGAATTGCCAGTTTTTGTTAAAGCAATCAACGGATCCATGTTTGTGATATTCTAATGCATTTATGTAATATATCCATGCTGAATTGGTATTTTACTTTTTTTCTCATGACATATTATGACAGCATTAACATTGGATTTAAAGTTAACATGTACCTAATGAATGTTCACGCTGCTCATGCATTGTACTTTACTGGAACATTTGACCCAAAAAGTACAGCAAATCAAAAGTCGCAACGTTCGACTGATTACGATAATTTGCATACGCCACGCCCCAATATAAAAGACGTATTTTTTACCGGAAGTTGCTCATGAAATACCAGCAATGCGATGCGACTTTAGAATATTTGCAATTCAAAACAGCCGCCGTTTGTTAACGATTTACCTCGTGCTACCTTCTGACGTAAACAATCTACGGGTGTAAATTTGAAATAATCACGACGGTAATTTTGAACAAATACAGGTATTTTACAATTGCAAAATTTCATACAGGTATTTAGTTATATTGCTATACATTATATGTTATTTATGAGCAATTCTGTGAGCCCAGCATTATGTGTTTTTTATAAGATTATCATTTTAGCATATTTATATAGCTCTTTACAGATATAATTGATGTGTTTGTTTGCGTTCGCAGTTTCAAGAAAAAAAACGCGTAGAACACGATGTCCAACTTTATAGTGCTGCCCCACTGGAATATCACGCCGGAGACACGTGGTATGATACCCCACCAAATCACATTACGCTGATACTGGGCTGACTAGTTCTAGAATCATTTTTTTCAAGCACCAAGCGAGGAAGGTACTTATACCTTTTTCCACATCTTCGCTTGATGCTAAGTACTTTGTGAACCCAAGACCTCCCGCACTCGAAGTGGCGCTCTAGGCGATGATATATTTGAAATACGAATCTAGATGACTGCTATGTCAATAGGATAATATTATCCTATTCATAGTGGCGGGATTAAGCAAATGTTTCTTTGATGAAAAAGAAATGGCTGTCATATATCACATGATTAAAGAGCCGCCCCATGAGAAAACCATCATTATGCGTTAGCGACCATCATGGATCCATACTGCGCAGTCTAGTCAGGGTAAATGTTGTTCGCTTTCAAAGCCTATTGCAAGTGGGAAAACCGTTAGCGAACCTTTTCGCCATTAAATCATCATTATTCTTGCTATCATGTCTGAAGTACTGAAGTACCTCGATTACGCCAATTTTAAATAGTCGTTGCTTATGACTCTGTGGACGGACCGTCAGGGGAGGTAACTAGAGTCACGGATTGGGACTACCTATGGATATGCCGGATACTTATGGATATACTGGATACCTATGGTTATACCGTGTACATATGGATATATACCGGATACCTATAGATATACCCGGTACCTTTTAATATACCTGATACCTATGGATATACTTGTAACTTATGAATATATACCGAGTCAATCGGAAATATGTTAATTTCATAGGGTGAATTCATAACAACATTATAGCCTATATGTTCTGTATATTGTATGTGAATTCAGTTACAGAAACATATAAATCAACTTATCAATTGTTGTAATACCGAGATTTATTTCCATTAAACCTTCTCATTCATTTAACATATTGTCACAATCGATCGAGCAATTTCCCCATACTTTGAAACATTTTTGTGCTGAAACGCAATACCATCCTGTAATGGGTCTCTTTACACAAATGATATCTTAATACAACATGTTAATGAGTTCTTCAACAACACTATTTCAGACTGAAAAAGAGGTCAATTAATGCAAGTGGTCTCTCAACAGACGTGGTCTCTCGAACAAGTTTGACTGTAAATTTATACTTCATTGTATAAGATCCAGAGCAGATGTACACACATTTTCCCACGTTGTTTTCATTTTGTGTTCACCATTTTCTACAGTCCACAGTATTCTAACATTCCTTTGGTATAACTCTTTCATTGTTGTGGTCATAAGTTCTTGGTCAATATGCTCAATGAACATAAGAATGATTGGCTTCTGTTTTACGTAGGCCTGGTCAAGTTCATTTTGACAATAAGTACTTTGGCAGAAATTGTTCGAAGCAACAACTATCAAAACGGACGCTGTATCCAGACGCCTGTACGCTTCATTGTGCACGTAGAAACCAGGGCGGAAATGCCGGTCACCGGTACAGACTAATTCTCTATCTATACCCGTCATCAGCTGGAGATTTTCGTTTAGCTGATGTAGAATATATGTATAGACAAAGTCCTCATCGTCACTACTAAATGCAAGAAAGGCTGCAAATTCGTAATTGTTTTCGCCTTTTCGTAACAGATTTATAACATTTGCCCTGTTTTGTACTTTAGCTGCATGCTTTCTTCGTTTGTATACTATACAGAATGCAATGCCTAATATAAGAACGGTAACCCCAGTTGACACACTTGTGTAAATAACGAGTTTCTTTCTTTCACAAATCTTATTTACCTCTTCTACTGTTTTCTCATTTATACGTTCCGCCAAACCATTCTCATTGAAACACATTAAATTCTGTGATGTTACGTTGACAAGGTTTGTTGATACCAGCCAAGTAAGAAATTGTTTTGTTTCACATTTGGAACAGGATAAAGGGTTAAACTTCAAAATGACAGTGAAGTGGGAATCCTCTGTGGAATTTCTGTTTTGGATACTGTTTAAATTATCAATAGAGATTGGATCTAAAGTATGAATGTTATTCCCTTGCAGATTTAAAACTTGCAGCTTCTTCAGTGCTGTTAGGATGAAATGCACTTGGTCTAGTTTGTTGTCAGACAAGTTTATCACTTCGATTTCTCTGTTATTCTTGAACATTTTTGAAGGAATAGTTATTAATTCATTGCTTGACAAGTTAATATATTTCAAAACTTTAAGACGTGAAAACATATTCTCAAACAGTGAAATGTTCTCTCGTGCCATATTTATCAATTGATTCTTTGACATGTCGATTTTCTGGACATTTGGTATACAGGACGAAACATCTGGTAAAAATTCCAACTCGTTCTCGGAAAAATCAATGTGTTCAACAGAGGCAAAATGAAACTTTTCACATATAATTTTTGCATCTAGTCGTCTGAGATTATTTTCACGCACAATCAATTCCTTTATTAGGAAATGAGGATTTTGATCGATTTTTAAAGTACAATTTCTAATCCATACGGACGTTTCATAAGAAATTCACAGTCTCTGGTGACAAAAGTAGCTTAAAATCCTCCTCATAATCCCCAATTTCAGAATATTTAACACTGATGTTTGATATTATCAATTTTCCTGGAGGAACAGGCAACGTTTTCCTTGGAAGAACAATATAACTCGCATCAAAAGTCTTGATATGCTTTAAGTCATCTTGTTCTAAGTTTTTGGAAGACCACTTACCTATAGACATGTATGAAGCATTCATCACTTCCAAGTGTTTCAATCCTTTAAATAATGCTGTCATATTTATTTCGGTAACTTGCAAACCGCTAACATCTAAAAGCGATATTTTCTTCGACTGAAGAACTTGCACGAATTTTTCGTCAGCAACAAACGGACTATTATACAACGAACAATTTGATACAAGTAGTTTAGTTAATCGTGGTAATGTGTTAGATCCGTCCAGAGCTTGTACAAATTCATTCATTTTGAGCCTAAAGCTTCCACTCATGTCCAGTGTGTCCACGTTATCTAGTCCACAAAATGATTTAGAACAAATGTGAAGTTTAGATACTATGTGGAGCCTCAAGCTTTGTAATCCTTTCAGTCTACTAAAACAGTCATCTTGAAAAATGAAATAACGACGATTAACTGAGTCAGCACGTATATCTAAATGTTTTATGTTATCCCAGCCGCTAGATATGAAAGAGGTATTTGTTAGATTTGTATCGTGAATAAGTTCTAAATTCAAATGCACGTTCTTTACTCCATTAGGAATAGATTCTGGTAGGAAATTGCAAACCACAGTCACATTATCTTCTCTCTTACAATAATGTTCTGGTGGCTGGACAAATTCGGCGAATCCAAATTCATACCCCACATATGCCACAAACACTAAGTTTAAAAACATACTTTGCATTGTTTTCCTTCACATTTAACTTTCTGTCTCTTTCTAACCCTTAAATATTTCTTTCAAGGCTATTTGTTTGACACTACATGTTAAAAAGATATGTTAAATAACATAAATTGGTTGACTGAGTATACAAACAACCCGTGTGTGCATCTTTACACTTCGGTAGGTAAATTATAAATATTATTCCTTTATACCTCATTTAAATCGCACTTTTTTCACGTTATATAACACGTTATATTAAAAGTAGTTCGCAACAGACTGGATAACAGTTCAAAACAATACAATTCTAAAAACGGCGTAATATTATAATAATATAGATATTTGAATAAGATGTACACATATAAAACTAAATAAAAAGACATACTAATAATCAATGAAGTACAGAATTGCTATGATCAATATAGGTAAGTTGCAAGGTGCAGGCGAAGAACAAGCAAGTACTGATACAGAATCCATCGATAGTTACGTTTGTCACTCAGCGTGGTAATATATGACTTCGAACTAAGTAGTTATTTTATACGACTGCAGTCTTCCTTTCGATAAGAAACATCATGATTGCAAAGAAGTATAATTGCAGAAGTGCTGACTTACCCATCTACAACTAGTAAAGAATACATATACAGAAAATATGGATTTGGTAACTTTCTCTGACAATAACTCAATACTTCATTATTTTCAACTTAGGTCAAATCTCAGCTGCTGGGCTTTTGATGATCTTGTAAAAAGGACAACCTATTACCATCGTTGTTATGGATGTTTCTGAAAAAGTCATGCTATATACACTGTTGGCAATGCAAATATCGGACAAATATAATCTATTTGTTGTGATAACTGTATCATTCCGTGTGCAAGATATGTTTTCTAAATGGATATACCGGGTACCTATTGATATACCTGATATCTGATGGATACAACCGGTACCAAGGGATATACTGGATTCCTATGGATAAACCCGGTACCAATGGATATACCAGGTATCTACGGATATATCTGGTACTAATTAACTGATATGCCGATAACCTATATATGGATATACCGGTAACTTATGTTATCAGTTGGAAGTATGTTAATGTCATAGGATGAATTCATTACAACATTATAGCCTATATATTCTGTATACTGTAGGTGAATTCAGTTGCAGAAACATATATCAACTTATCAATTGTTGTAATAACAATAAATTGCAATGAAACCGTCAGTCTGAACACCAATTATGCAAACCCAACGTAGAATAGTCGCATGTGTTATTGTAGGCTGCACATGTTATTTACAAAGATTTATTTCCCTTACACCATCTAATTCGTCTAACATATTGTCTCAACCGATCGAGCAATTTCCGTCATATTTTGAAACGTTTTTGTGCTGAAACACAATACCATCCTTTGGAAAAAATTACAATACGTCTTGCGTTAAGAGACTACATATGGGAAGCACTGATGTGGGTTCAAGCCTCACTCGGGGCGTTGAATTCTTCATGTGAGGAAGCCATCCAGCTGGCTTACGGAAGGTCAGTGGTTCTACCCAGATGTCCTTTCGTGATGAAATAATGCACGGTTTTCTTCTACCATCAAAGCTGGATATGACCTATAATTGTGTCGGTGTGACCTAAAACCCAACAAAAACAAAAACAGAACATAAGGGAAGGGCAAAAATTGTATCGTTACACAAAAGGTACCTAATACAACATATTAATGTGTTCTTTAATAACACTATTTCGAACTGAAAAGTGGTCTATTAATGCAAGTGGTCTCTTAACAGACGCGGTCTCTCGAGCAAATTTGACTGTAAATTTATACTTCATTGTATAAGATCCAGAGCAGATGTACACACATTTCCCCACGTTGTTTTCATTTTGTGTTCACCATTTTCTACAGTCCACAGTATTCTAACATTCCTTTGGTATAACTCTTTCATTGTTGTAGTCATAATTTCTTGGTCAATATGCTCAATGAACATAAGAACAACTGGCTTCCTCTTGACGTAGGCCTGGTCAAGTTCATTTCGACAAAAAGCACTTTGGCAGAAATTGTCCGAAGCAACAACTATCATAACGGACGCTGTATCAAGGCACTTGTACGCTTCATTGTGCACGTAGAAGCCAGGGCGGAAATGCCGGTCACCGGTACAGACTAATTCTCTATCTATACCCGTGATCAGCTGGAGATTTTCGTTCAGCGAATGCAAAATATATGTATTCACAAAATCCTCATCGTCGTTACTATATGCAAGGAAGACTGCAAATTCGTAATAACCTTCGCCTTCTCGTAACAAATTTATAACATTTACCCTATTTTGTACTTTACTTGCATGTTTTCTTTTTATGTTAACCACCAACAATACAACGGAAGATAAAAGAACAAAAACACCTGCTGATACACTTGCTATAATGATATTTCCTTGTTTTTCACATATCTTTTCTACCTTACATAGTGTGTTTTCATTTACATGTTCTGATATTCCTTTCTCATTTGAACACATTAATTTTTGTGCAGTTACGCTAGAAAGCCAAGATATGAAAGTTTTTGTTTCACATTGAGAACAAGATAAAGGATTGCACTTCAAAATAATTGTGACTTGTTGACCAACCCTGAAATTTTCGTGCTGGACACTTTTTAAATTATTAATTGACAATGTATCCAAAGTGTGAATGTTGTTCCCTCGCAGGTTTATAACTTTGAGCGTCCTCAATCCCGTTAAGGTAAAGTGTACTTGGTCCAATTTGTTGCTTGAAAAATCAATTACTTCAATTTCACTGTTGCTCCTGAACATTTTAAAAGGAATTGTTATTAAGTCATTGCTTGACAAGTTAATATTTTTCAAAAATTTAAGCCGTGAAAACATATTTTCGAACACAGTATTACTCTCTCGTGCCATTTTTATCAACTGATTTTTTGATAAATTGATTTTCTGGAGATTTGGCATACAGGATAAAATATCTGGGTGTAGAAATTCGAGCTCATTCTCAGAAATATCAAATCTCTCAAAGGAAGAAAAATAAAATTCTTCACATATAATTTTTGAATCCAGTCTCCTTATATTATTTTGACGAATGATTAATTCTTTTGTAAACAACTGTGGATTTTGATCGATTTTTACAGTGCAATTTCTAATCCACACAGAAGTTAAATGAGGGGAAATTCCACTGATATTCAATGTCACTGGCGATAAAAACAGCATAATGTTATTATAGCGTTTTATATCTGAAAGATTAATAATGGCATTTGATACAGTAAGTTTTCCTGGCGGTAAGATAAGGACTTTCTTTCGAAGATCTGCATAACTTACGTCCACAGACTTAATGTGTTTTATGTCGTCTTGTTCTAGTTCTGTATGAATGAAATTACCAAACGAAATGTATGAGGCATTCATCACTTCCAAGTATTTCAATCTTTTGAATAATGCTGTCAAATTAACTTCTGCTACTTCCAAACCACTGACATCTAAATGCGATATTTTCTTCGATTGAAGAACTTCAATAAATCTGTCATCAACAACTACTCGATCATCTCTTAACAACGAACAGTTTGACAGAACTAGTTTAGTCAAACGAGGTAATTTGTCAGATCTGTTCAAAGCTGGTACTAATTCATTTATGTGGAACCTAATACTTCCACTCATATCCAAAATATTCACATTACCTAGTCCATAAAACGTTTCTGAGAGCAGTACCAGGCCACATGTAACGTGTAACCTCAATACTTGCAATTGTTTCAGTCTACTGAAGCAGTTATCTTGCAGATATAAGGTTCCATATGTACCAACTGGTGCAACACGTAGTTCTAACCGTTTTATCGTATTCCAATCACTGGATACGAAATTACTTTGATTTAACGCTGTGTCACTATCAAGTTTAAAGTCCAAGACCACGTTCGAAATTCCTTTAGGAATAGATTCTGGTATAAAATTGCAAATTACTTTCACATTATTTTCTCTCCTGCAGTTCTGTTCGGATAATGTGTCAGATTCAGCAGTTCCTAGACTATGCACTATAAATGCAATTAACAGCAAATTATGTGTAAACATCTTTATTACAGGTGTATATTTATACGTGTCGTTAGCAAACTGTCAAGTAATTCAATAAATACACAAAAATATATATATTCACCAATCGGAGAAGCCTAAATCTAAAATGGAAATTCCCTGAGCATAATTTGATTGTTGCCACATTTGTAGGAAGGACTCAGGTAAAATATGTATCAATGACAGGTATTGTCCGTGCGTCCGTCCGTCCGTCCAAAATTTGTGACGCGCCCAGCTTAAAAAGTATTTGAGTCTTTATTGTGAGAGAAAACAATCGCATGGGACCAGGTCTCGGCTGTAGAGAGGATGCGACAATACATTTACCTTTCTCACAGTTCAAAACCTGTACTACATTTGAGTATTTTAGGGCTTGAGCATTGTCATATAACAAATGGACATACTGGAAACCGGATTTTGGACGCACTTTTCACATATTTTGTTCGCACTTTTTTCAATAAAATCTCTGAAAAAGTTCCTTTGGAAGCAAATAATGCAAAGGTAAATGATAGCAGACTCGGTTTGATTGCTTGTTCATGAGAAATAATGGAATTGTGCAACACCTCTCAAAACCATATTCTTAAAGAAGCTACCAGAAACATTCTTCATTTTGGAACAGCATGACTGGCCCACAGTTTCTGAAGAAAATACCGTATAACATATTTTTGCTGTCAGTGTTCGGTTAGCAATACTTGGCCGTTTGGCATGTTTCAGAGCTCATATCCTATTATCAACTTTCCACTTTGGCTCATAGATTTGGACCATTGTCTCATCACCAGTTATGAGACTAACAAACATTTCGATAATTTTGGTACTTCTTCAGAAATTGCTCTGCCATTTGAACTCTCATACGTTTCTGCTCATCGGTGTGCAAATGGGGAATCCAGCGAGCACTTATCTTCCAAACCTTAAAAATGTTCTTCAGAATGAAGTGAGAAGATGCTAAACTAAAGTTTGTCATTTGTGCCAGCTGTCTGACATGAAACACGCATCTTTCTTATAAAAGACATGATCTTATCAATGTTAAATTTGGTAACTGCCGATCTGGGTCTTCCTGAATAAGGGGCGTCTTTGACTGATTGCAGAAACATTTATAAACTGTGAAAAAATGACATGTGTTTATCCCAGTGAACAAAAGATACTCAATCCCAACTTTTATATAATCCCTGATTTCAGCATCATTTTCTATTCGTTTTCTAGCCATTTTCAACGCAGTGTTAACAACAACGCATGAAAGCAATCGAAATTGCAAATGTGCCCAATCTGACTAAACTACTTGATCTTCTAGATTTGAGGATGACCTATTCACATTCATCCTTCTGTATATCTGGATTTCCGATATTGCTATTTCGCAAATCTATGTTTATTTGAACCAGTCTGACGACTCGTTGCAACAAGCATTTGGCTGAACCATCAAAATAGCGTCAAAAGTCACAGGGTGTGAAAAATGTGCAGAGACAGACCAGGGCTCGAACCAGGGACATCTCGCCTACAGGGCGAGTGCTATACCAACTGAGCTAAACGGCCGCCTGACGCATATACTCCCATTACACGACCAAGTCCGTATGGTACCTCTAAAACCATGACGGCACAGTCATGATATCGTCGTCAAAATAAGCATGTAAAATACAGGCGCAATATAGATTTTTTAAACTTATACCTTCACTTTCAAAATATTGAAAGCAAGGCTCTGATTGGTTAGCAGAAAGGTCGTCAGAACGAGTCTGTCAATTTTACGTCTTCAGATCCAATGCGTAGTGTTAATTGGAGATGTATTTTAGTCTAATAAATCAGCCGCTTTGTGTATTTCAATCATTTTTTGTGCACAATGTACATTGTGTACAGTGGGTTTGCAAAAGATTTCGACCACTCCTCGTAATCAAGCTTTTTCAACGCCTAAAACATTTTAAAGCTGTAACTTTTAGCCATACTGAAACAAATGCAACATTTTTACAGTTGTATGTTTACAACTGTGTCTAACTTTCATAACTCAAATTGTTTTTCAGTCGTTTTACCTGTACGAAATTTTACAGCTGTGAAAGGCCTGTATTTATGTTCAAAATTACAGTCATGGTTATTTCGAATTCACACCTGTAGATTTTATACAACAACAATGAGTTTACAGCCGTAGATTTCAATTTACAGCTGTAAAACGACTCTAAAACAGGTCGAAATATGCAAATGAGATACAGCTGTAATAAAACTTACATATACTTAGATATATTACAGGTGTTGAAAAAGAGGGCATTATTTGAAGGGACGAAAGCAGAGGTACTAAAAGTTTTAGGATGAATAGTAATTCCCTAGAAAGGGTAGCAATTACTACAAAAATGGCAAAATAAATAATGTAGTAAGTAAATAACAAAATGTTTTCTGTTTACAGTTTAGCAATTGCAAAATTCAAGAGCATAAAATATGTTTATAAAACGTTCTTTGTCATGAAAACATATGACAAAGAAAGTCATAATTAAAGTCATTATGACCTTTAAACTCATCAGCTTCAAATATAGTGTAAATAGTTAATATATGTACTTAAACATGTCCTTTTACAACTAAATTAGAAAATAAAACATTTGCACTTATTCTATAACGGTTAAAATTCCAATATTGTAGAGAATGTGTTGTCTCTGTGAATTTTTGTTATATCCCGCCAAAATGCATTAAAGATGGCTGGCAATACTCAACTTACAGGTCTTTTACAGCTGTAATTTCAAAATACAGGTCTTTTACAGACGTTTTACAATTATAAAACAGGTCCTATATTCGTACAGGTACTGCTGTAAAATGAAATCTACAACTTTAAAATTTATATTAGAAGGAATTTACTGATCTTAATCTTTTGTTATGGGCCTTTTCTGACATTTAAGCTTTTGATGCCCTCTATCCTAGGGCTAAAATAACAATCCAAGGCTAATTAAAAAACTGCAAGAAATATACCTGTCGACAAGCACTTTCGAGCACTTTTATCTCTTTTGAAATTTTGTTTGAATAGGTTTAACGTCGAACCGAGACAGTTATATATCATCTCGCGACTGTCCAGCTTAGATGGCGGAGGAATACACCATTCATCAAGGGTGGACACCTGGTATAACCACCGAACTTCTTTAAGTCAGTTGGTGACTTATATGAAGAATTTAACGACAGTGAGGATCAAACCTACATCAGTGAGAGGCAAGTGATTTTGAAGTCAGCAACCTTAACCACTCGGCGACGGGGGTTCTTTCAGTTGCCCATAGTCAGGCAGTATTTTTGAAAATACTCTAATGGTAAAACATACATAATATTTATCATCTAAAATAAATGCCTTTACCCAACTAATTTAGTCAGTAATCATGGATTAGAAATTTAATTTATGAAATAAGATAGTTTGCAAACACATTCAACACCTTGTGGAAACCATTACGCTGGCTTACGGAAGGTCAGTAGATCTACCCTTGTGCCCGCTAGTGATGCGAAAGAGCCGCTTTGTGTATTTCAATTATATTTATACACAATGTACAGTGATACTAATAAACTTTGATAATGTGGCAGTTGAGTCCAGTTCAGGGGTGTTCGAAGATAATCCGTCATAGATCCATTGTAAAGCAAATATTGGATTTACCTGAATTGAAGAATAAACAGTGTCGATTGTATTGAGGTCAACTGCCACATTATCAAAGTTTATTAGTAAGCAGTCATCCTTTCTTATCCACAGTGTAGAAACAGTGAACAACCCAAACGGAAATAGCGATGTGATTATACGACATACACAGTATCTGGGTTTACACGCCGCTGCTATTTTCATTTATTTTTACACTATAGTGGAGTTTAGGCGTCTTTATCTGTAAGTAGTCAATAGATTATACATTGAAGAGATAATTCGTCTTAGATTTCATCAGTATGTGTGTTAAGTACCGTCGTTATGCTACCGTAATCAAAAGTAATCACCGATTTCTGTTGAAACTTCAGAAAGTGTCACACGAATAAACAAAGTTTTCCCTTCTAGTTGATAATGGACGTATATAAGATTCATATTAAAGAAGTCCTGCATTGTCAATAAATTGTTCTTAAACTCATACGTTACAAGGTATTTATCATTTGCGGAGAAATAAACCGATTTCTGTAGTCAATGTGTCATTTCATATTGAACGATTTATTGAAAACTGTCCACAATGATGTGAACGATTTGTTGCGATTTTATTGAAAATTTATAGCGATTAACTGGGAATGATTATAGTAATTATTTTTCATTTAACTGTCGAAACTGGAGAGATTTTGTAGACAGTGCCAGTGATATTGGACGTGAAAGAATTTAAAACATTTATCATGCAGTTTTAGCAAATACAAATGTACATACAATAACTAATTTGTGCAATATGTGTTTGAAACTTGGCAGCTGTTTGGTTTGAGTGACAATTATTCATGATTATGTTGGGTATAGTTTAGATATAGTTATAGTTTACTAAATATGTAAGAACAAAATCACAATTAGATTTTTCGGCCATCTAGTTCACTTTATTTTATTGTTCATTACAATCTTACCGGTAATAATTCTATCAACAGTCAACAGGCGACTGATTGAAATGTTTAAACTGCGGATACATTTTCTGTGCTTTAAGTCCATTGCCTTTCATAATTTTTTGTTATGAGACAGTATTTTGTGTGTTTGTCATCAGGCTATTTGTTTTGGGATGAGGGCTTAGTGGCTTTCTTTTTCTTCCCGGGTTAATCTTTTTAACACATGTTTTAGGTTGAGGGCTATAAATAAGTGGCATTCTTTCTCTTCCTAGGTTAATATTTTTGTCAAATGACGGAAACACGCAATGTAAACGCTGGCACTACCTCATTCTCGTGTAATATAGCCTTCATTATGAGTGGTATTACAACATATACATCATGCTTAGCATTTTAAAAATCTAAGTAATTTTAAAACACTTTCTCAACTTTTTTCCTTTTCTCATGTTATTCTGACTAAACAGCTTTTGTTCGAGTGTTGTTAATTTAGACTGCATAACTTGCCTAAGCGGGGCCTCCGTGGCAGAATGGTTAAGGTCGCTGACTTCAAATCACTTGCCCCTCATCGATGTGAGCCTCACTCGGGACGTTGAATTCTTCATGTGAAGAAGCCATCCAGCTGGCTTACGGAAAGTCGGTGATTCTACCCAGGTGCCTGCTCGTGATGAAATAATGCACGGAGGGGCACCTGGGGCCTTCCTCCACTATTAAAGCTGAAAACTCGCCATATGACCTATCATATGTCGGTGCGACGTTAAGCCAAAAAAAAAACTTGCCTAAGCCTTATTTTTCACTTTAAACATATTTTATTCCCAGTAATACATGTACAGATTAAATACATACATCGTAGTTTGAACAAGATAATTAGGAAAGGATAAGAACGAAACACACAATCTTACAGAATTCTTCTCCTTAATGTTTTTTTTTTCGAGTGTCATTATTTTAAATTTGGATTGCTAAACTTGCTTAAGCCTCTGTATTCGTTTGCTGAGCACAATTATTATTTGGTACTTTTTTCAAGGGCGATTTTAATTTACTAGCGGATTCATTTTTATTTTTATTGTTGTTTTTTCTTTAATTGGTATCATCATTATATTGCTATTGTTAACTTCTTTTGGGATTACTTGAAAATCTTTTGTGAATAAAACTTTCTTATTTTCAAAGTTGTCGTGTGTTTCGATTTGAATTTGTATGTTTTGAATAAAGTTGTGTTTAATTATGTTTTCAAAGTCTGGTGTCGTTTCTTTGCAATAATAACACTAATATTGCTTCATTGTACCTAAAACAGACAGAAATCAGAATTTAATCGTAATTTGTAATAACAATCTGCCGTTCAATATGGACAAAATCGTATTAAATATTTGCAATAAGTAGTACAATATTGTGTGTAAAATCGAAATAAGTCGTTCACTATCATTTCAATAAGGCGTACAATACAATACAATACACAGCACCGCAAATTTGTGTTTAAAACGAAATAAAGGATGAATTAAGGTTGAAATCGTTATCAACGAAAAAGAAAATACACTAAATTCTTATAATGTGACATGCATTCAGAAAATTTGCTTAATTTTTGATAAAACTAATTCAATGTTGGTATGCATGATCTAAACATTCACCGTGTAATCAACTGATTTCACCTTACCTACCGCTCATGTAAGTCATTCTGGACTTATATTGACTGGGAAAATTTTGAAACATGCCTACGAAACACATCTCAAGGAATAAACATACCTTTATTTGACAATTATCCAAATATCAATCGAAAAAGTTAGACCACGTTTATCATATTTCAACAAATGATTGAAATCACATCGCTATTTCCGTTATGGTTGTTCAATCGTTTCTACACTGTGTTATCGGTTTTATACAGGTAAAACTCGTAATATTCAAGTATACAGTGGGTTTGCAAAAGATTTCGACCACTCCTCGTAATCAACCTTTTTCAACGCCTAGAACATTTTTAGTAAACAGCTGTAACTTAAAGCCATACTGAAACCTTTAACTGTTTTCATGTATATAATTGTATGTTTTATAGCTGTGTCTAACTTGCATAACTCGAATTGTTTTTCAGTCGTTTTACAGCTGTAAAATAAAATCTACAACTTTAAAATTTATATCAGAGGGAATTAACTGATCATAGTCTTGTGTTATGGGCCTTTCCTAACAATTAAACTTTTGATGCCACCTTCTCAGGGCTAAAATTAACTATCCAAAGCTAATCATAAAAGAGCGAGAAATAATAAATTGTACCTGTCGACCATCGCGTAATTTCGGGCACTTTTTTCTCTTTAAACTTATAGTGAATTTTTTTGGTTTTTGATAAGTTTAACATCGAACCAAAACAATTATAGATCATATTGCGACTATCCAGCTTGGATGACGGAGGAAAAACCTTATATACCCCTCAGTGCACGATTTCATCACGGGCGGACACCTGGGTAGAACCACCGACCTTCTGTAAGTCAGCTGGGTGGCTTATATGAAGAATTCAACGCCCCGAGTGAAAGTCGAACCCAAATCGGTGAGGGGCAAGTGATTTGAAGTCAGCAACCTTAACCACTCGGCCACGGAGGTCCTTTCAGTTCCCCATAGGCTGGCACAGTTCCTGAAAATACTCTTTTGGTAAAACATACATAATATTCATCACCAAAAATGCATTTACCGTACTAATTTTTGTCAGTAATTATGGATTAGAAATTTAATTTATGAAATTAGATAGTTAGAAAATACATTCAACACCTTGAGGAAGCCATCCAGCTGGCTTACGGAAGGTCGCTCGTGATGAAATAATGCACGAAGGAGCACATAGGATCTTCCTCCACTATCAAATGTGAAAGGTCGCCATATGACCTATAATTGTGTTTGTTTCTTTGTTTGTAAGTGTATTTATAGTCGCCACCGGTAACCTTTATGGCGGCTTCTCCAGAAGACTCACGACCCCTTGTTTCGTAGTAAGACAGTGTAACTACTGGACCACTGTTGATAAAACATAGAAGACCAGTTGAAAACATCAGTCAGTAACCCTGTGATTTAATTTTTTTTTAAAAATGAATAAATAAAAACAGGTATTTTACAATTGCAAATGTTCATACAGGTATAATAATAAATATACATCAAATACACCAGAAAGTTAGATTAATCATAAAATATTTCTTTCAAAACTACCCGTTTAAATCAAAATGTGGTAAAAGTATATCTTCAGTAGATATGTAAATTTTGTTATATTGTTATAAAATATTCGTGTTATACAATATACGTTATTTATGAGTAATTCTGTACGCCCAGATTCTGCTGAGGCTAGTTATTCGGGACTCTTTAGTATTGGGGGTGGTTTCAACTTAGATTCTTCTAAGAGACAAGCGGCTTCAGAATTTTCAAAATCGGTGCAAACAAAAACTATCACAATAGGGGCAGCTCCGCCGGCAAATGGGGATGCAATGACTTGGGCTTCAGAAGTTAAAACAAGTCCAGTCCCTACCAGTTATAAATTAGCGTCAATTGAATCACTTTTCACAGACGAATACATGAAAATGCTTAACATTGATCATTCTCGTGTTCGAAAGAACATCGAAAATCAAAAATACAGATATTGCCAATTTCTCCAAGTCAATGGTCAGGTTGAGTCCTGTAGAGAGTTAGCTCCAGGTATAACACTAGAACGCACTATGTTGCAAACAGCCACCATCAACAAAAGTGTTGTATCAATCTCGGACTGCCTTGAACAGTGCTCGCAAAATGTTAATTGTGTGGCAATGTCTTATTGTGTTACATGTTCAAGTAACGTCACCGAATACAAAACATGTTACATGTTTAAAGAAATGAATTCTTCAAGATATAATGCATCAAGGGCCTGGCACAATTGTCTAGCAAAGTTACATCTTTGCGGATAAGGTCAGCTATTCCATAGAATTTGTTAACACGGCCATCGTTGGGGTTGCTCGTGGATTTGAGGATGATAACGACAAAAAAGCCAACATGTCAAGATGTAAAGAACTGTGTAGGAAGGATGCCTTCTGCATGGCATATACTGATTGCGACTGTACAGATAAAGTTTCAAGTTGTCAGTTGTACAGTGAAGGTCAGGTTAAAGGACTATACTTTGAATCAGGCACAAAATCCAGTTTCATTTCGAGTCGATTTTACGGTCTCCAGTCGACAACAACGTCACCAAGTACCTATTCACCTGACAAACAAAAATAGTTATCAGTAATTGCAGTGGCTGATTAATGTGCTAATCTATCATGTACTTATTGTGTTAATTTTATTTGAGATCAATATCTTCTAAAATCAATCAAGCAAATAAATCTGAAAATAAACTTCTTTATGCATCATATGTAAATCGCACATTACAGTTTACGAAATGTATGATGTTATTATTTTGTTTAGTATTTCGCCTGTTATTTTTATCACCAACGTTTTATATTGAACTAAACATTACATAAACCTTCTTTAACTTGCTTATCAACCACCAAGCAGTCTATGTACGTTTAACGTTTTTGATTCATTAAAACAACATCTTCCGTTGATTTCTATGATACGAACGTGTCTTATTTCTTTAGCCCATTACAGTTTCCAAAAGAACATATGGCGTACTTAATTACCCTAAAAGGGTAGCTTTTATGTTTGTAAATAGTTCTGTTTTTGTTGTTGTTGTTGTTGTTGTTTTTGCTTTATTTGATACTGACGATAACTTTTCCCTCAAATATCTTATACGATGATTTCTTTTACACGGACAAACTTAAACTTTACTGTGGAAACACGTTCAACTCTCGGGTGTCCAACCTCTGCTTAATTGCATGAATTTGATTCAGATCGAATTCAATTAAAGTTCAAGGTGCCGCCAAACTACCGACAAAGGCATTATATTTCTTTCACCTTCTTAAACATCAATACTACAGTTATTTTACACATACAAATATATAACATAAATATTATGTTTTTTTCTCTTAAAATATGATTATACTTTGATTGTCAATGTACAAGTAATCTGTAACGACAACTCTTAATCGAGTTAATTAATGACCCCATGCTTGTTTCCCTTTCATTTTGTTAATATCATTAAACGAGATATGCATCATCACTTCAGTAAATAAAATCAATACTAGTACAACACATTTTCATTCACTGTCTTCATAAACTATTTAAAGATACACTCTAAGTTGGGAATTACCAAGTTTTTTTGAAGTACATGGTTAAAACAATGAAATAATAGGCTATTGTTAAAACGTTACAATTTCCCTTTGCCCATCTTATCGGTTAAATGTATTTTAGTACCCTATTGGAGGAGACAACTTATGGTTTGCCCCCGTCTGTCCGTCCGTCCGTCATTTCGTCAGTTTCACACAGTGGAGTCCTGCGATACCTTTAAAAGTACAAGATATTTTTCATGAAACTTGGTAGTTTTTGTTTCTAATCTGTCTAAAAAATGCGAAATCAAGAAAAAAACATGTCCGAGTCGGTCCGCCTCGGCAATAGAAATTTCCTATCTTCTTCATCAATACACCATGGAGGAGTTCGTTCTTACCACTGTTAAATTTTAAGCTTTATGATTAAGGCAGTTTACCTCCGGTACCCTAATTCAGAGGATTTTCTATTTTAATGAAAAAATAGTAAAAACAACAAATTCGCATGTGTAAAAGTCTTACGTAACATACAATCTGTCAATATCTCAGTTGCAAATATAGCAATAATATCCTGATGCATTTCTAAAGGAATGTTCTTTTCCTTTCTTTTGTTGTACGATCTGAAGATCAGTGCCTTTAAGTTATGTTTATCAATTATTTTCAAATATTCAGTTTTGAGAGCTTTTAATGTGACCTTAAAATATATAATAAGATGTATATGTTGATAATATTCAAAACGTACAAAATAAGGTTTTGTCAAACACTTACTATCGATCCGAAACACATATTGTGTGTTGTTTTAATTTCGTAATTACCATCATTCTCTAAAGTCCAGATTATGCTAGCACTTGCTTTTGGATAATTCTTTCATTATTGGTAACAGTGCCATATATTATTCGGAAATAAACTCAATAAACAGCAAAACAACTGGTTTATTCATGTTATAAACCTGAACATGTTCATTTCAGAATTGAGCATTGCGACAGAATTTGTTGGGGGTAATCATTGCAATAACGGTTGCTGTATCTATGCATCTGAACGATTAATTGTTAACATGGGATTCAGGACGGAAATGCCGGCCACCGTTGCAAAATACTTCCCTACTATACCCGTCATCAATTAGAGATTTTCGTTCAGCTGATGTAGAAAATATTTGTTTACACGGTCTCCACCATCGTTACTTAATGCAAGAAAGACCGCAAAGTAACTGTTTTCGCGTTTTCGTTACAAGTTTATAAAGTCTACACTGTTTTGTATATTACTTGCATGTTGTTTTTTTTTTGCATACAAACTAAATTATTAACGAAAGATAACTCCAGCTGAAACACTGGTTAAATAATATTTGTTTTTCTTTCACATCATTATCTTCTCTATCTTATCGAGTGTGTTTTCATAACCGTTTTCGTTAGAACACATTAAATGCTATTAAGACAAAAATTGTTGATATCAGACAAGAAAGAAAAATCTTTGTTTTACATTTCAAATAAGAAATGCACTGCACGTCAGAACAGTTGCCACATATATGTTGCCTGCTACACTGCAATATCGACATGTCTGTCATGGCATCCTTACATTAATGATCACGAACGCAGTTCAGAATCAAAGTAAAGGTGTCCGCATTAAAATATTACAACGACGGATGCCATGACATAACACAAAAACTAACTGGGTTACATAAGCTAATCGAAATAATTTTAAGATATAAATGAATATGTTGCAATGTGATTTTCATTATATTTATGTTACAATGTATAATATACAAAAGATTTCAGCAAAATCGTGAAGCTTTCGTATACCACATATACAACTGAATATGTTAATTACAAACATTTCAAAGGCTTATGCCATCTTAAGTATATATAAAACATCTATTTTCATAATATGAGATTAATTATATAAACTCTGATATTACATATGTATCACATTTGCCCTAAATATAAAATAAAGTTTGTGTTTCCCCAGATGGTACATGGTGGAGCAAGACCCCAGATGCCCCTGCGATCATACTTTCAGGCACGAGCGGGTTCCTGGGCTGAACCATCCATCTTCCGTAAGCAAGCTAGACGGCCTCCTCATACATGTATATCGTATTGATACTTATCTATATATACACAAAATCTAATTCTAACACATATATTTTACAGAACATATTAATGTATCAGATCCAAAATAGACAAACAAACATTTTCCCATGTCGTTTTCATCGTGTATTCGCCATTTTCTACCGTCCACAATATTCTAACATTCTTTTGGTATAACTCTTTCATTGTTGGGATCATAACTTCTGTGTCAATATGCTCAATGAACATGAGAAAAATTGGCTTCCTCTTCACGTAGGCCTGGTCAAGTTCATTTCGACAAAAATTACTTTGGCAGAAATTGCCAGAAGCAACAACTATCATGACGGAAGCTGTATCCAGACGCCTGTACGCTTCATTGTGCACGTAGAAGCCAGGGCGGAAATGCCGGTCACCGGTACAGACTAATTCTCTATCTATACCCGTAATCAGTTAGAGATTTTCGTTCAGCGAATGCAAAATATATGTATTCACAAAATCTTCATCGTCGTTACTATATGCAAGAAAGGCTGCAAATTCGTGATTATCTTCGTCTTTTCGTAATAAATTTATAGCATTTTCCCTATTTAGTACTTTACTTGCATGTTTTCTTTGTATGTAAACCACCAAGAATACAACGGATGATAAAAGAACAAGAACACCAGCTGATACACTTGCTATGATGATATTTCTTTGTCTTTCACATATCTTTTCTACCTTATATAGTGTGTTTTCATTTACATATTCTGATACACCTTTCTCATTTGAACACACTAATGATTGTGCAGTTACATTACACAGTTTTGTTGACAAAAGCCAAGATATGAAAGGCTGAGTTTCACATTTAGAACAGGATAGGGGATTCGACTTCAAAATAACGGTGCCTTGTGGATCAACCGTGACATTTTCGTGTCGGACACTTTTTAAATTATTAATTGACAATGCATCCAAAGTGTGAATGTTGTTTCCTTGCAAGTATATAACTTCAAGCTTCCTCAATCCCATTAAGGTAAAATGGACTTGGTCCAACCTGTTGTTGGAAAAATCAATTACTTCAATTTCAGGGTTGCTCCTAAACATTTTTAAAGGAATCGTTATTAAGTCATTGTTTGACAAGTTAATATCTTTCAAAAATTTAAGACGTGAAAACATATTTTCGAACACAGTATTACTCTCTCGAGCCATTTTTATCAACTGATTACTTGATAAATCGATTTTCTGGAGATTCGGCATACAGGATAAAAAATATGGGTGTAGAAATTCTAACTGATTCTGAGATATATCTTTGCGCTCAAAAGAAGAAAAATGAAACCTGTCGCATATAAGTATTATATCGAGACGTCTTAGATTATTCTGACGAATAATTAATTCCTTTGATAACAAATGAGGATTTTCGTTAAGTGTTACAGTACAGTTTTTAATCCAAACAGAAGATCTGCGTGGGACAAGTCCACTGAAATTCACTGTCTTTGGCGTCAACAGCAATTTAAGAGTTTCATATCCACGAATATTAGAAAAAATAACACTGAAGTTTGATAGAATAAGTTTTCCTGGGGGCAAATTCATTGACTTCTTTGGAAGGGTAGCATAACTCATATCAAAAGTATTGATGTGTTTTATGTCATCTTGGTGTATTATGCCTGTGTAAATAAAATTACCAAAAGAAATGCTTGACATATTCATCACTTCCAAGAACATCAGTCTTTTAAAAAGTGCTGTCACATTAACTACGGCTACCTGCAAACCGCTCATGTCTAAATAAAGTATTTTCATCAACTGAAGAACCTGCATAAATTTGTCATCTAGAACAACGTAATCCCCTAACCACGAACAGTATGACAAAACTAATTTTGTTAATCGTGTTAATTTATAGGATCCATTCAGAGCTGATACTAATTCATTCATTGTAAGCCTATCGCTTCCGCTCATTTTTAATGTAGTCACTTTATCTAATCCATGAAATGTATAGGAAAACAAGAAAAGTTGAGATTTAACGTGAATGTTCAGTTCTTGCAAGGCTTTTAGTCCATTAAAGCAATTATCAGTTAGAGTCAACTTGTTATTATTAACTGAATCAGCTCGTACATCCAAACATTTTATCGTTCCCCAACCACTAGATATGAAAGTAAAATTGTAAAAAACTATATCATTAAATAGTTCAAGATTCAAAACTACGTTCCAAATTCCTGTAGGTATTGTTTCTAGTATGAAATTACAAGTCACTGTCGCATTATTTTCTCTCTTGCAAGTGTGTTCTTGCGGTGTGCCAAATTCAGCAACTCCCAAACTATGCACTAAAAATCCTAAAAACACCAAAGCTGTTAACACCATTATCGCAGTTGCTTCTCGTAAAATGCCTTAATCAAAATGATAACATAAATAAATATGACAATTAAACTTGTGCAGCTTGTAAAACAATTATTACTAAACAGGAAATTTATGTTGATACTTGAACTTCAGACGCAAGTGGATAAATGTATTATTAGTATTGATATATAAGTAAGTCTCTTCACCCAACACTTTCAAATATATTACATCAATTACTACGAGAGTAGTAGCATGATTCTTTTAGCTAGTTTTTTTTTTATACAAACTTGCATTACTTTTCTTATGAATTTTATAATGGATTAGAGAAGTAAAGCAAATAACTTCGAGTAGATTTATTAGATTTGATACACACACAATAAAGAAGACTAACCTTTATCCTGTAGAAAGAGCTAAAGTTTTCATATTACCTTTTAAACTGTCATTTTCTTCTCTAAGCATTTTAAAAAGACTGTTTTATTATCCGTATGACCGTTGCAAGTTCAAAAACTTAACTAAGTGTATTTCATTCTTCAAAAGGAATCTATAAGGGATCCTTTGGAAGCATAGAATGCAACAAAGTAAAGAAATATCAGACACGGTTTGATTCAACACGTTCAGGAGACATCGTGAAATTAAATGAGACATTATGAAATGAAATGTTCAAATCCTCTCCAGTATAATCTAAACCGGCCTATGAAATGCTGTTAAGGCCTAAAACTGTTTGTTTCCGGTATCCTAGCCTATCCTAAAAATATGCCGCGAACCTAAATGATTTTATGCTAATATGTCCGCAGTTGATCCATATATAAAGATTGGCATAGCTATCTGTTAAGCAATAACAATCCTTGCTATCAAAAGTCACAATTTCCCAAAACATTGGCCGACTAAAAAAATCATTTTATGATATATATTTTTTTTCAACCGTTTGTCCCTAGGGATCCGGTGATGGTTTGTGCAGATGATATGAGTAGATGCATTTTCATTGGTCTACAGAGGAGGAAGAAAATAATTCTTAAGAATCCTAGACAGGATGAAATTATGAAGACCTTTTGGAAGTCTTTTATTTGAAATTACTCGAAATAAAAATAAACACACATTGCCTCCTCTATATGTTTAATAATTACCTTGCAAACAACTCTATCATAACAACAAATGTAACAAAATAAAGTGATCATAAGTTAAATAATTAATAACTTTTTATGTCAAAAATAAGTAACCTCCTCAACGGGACCGGGTACGCCTGAGGCTCCTGCCCAGCTGATGAAGGTTAATGAACTTAACTGCCTTGCCAACAATTCTGAACATACTCAACAACAAAAATTAAATGTGACAAAAATAAGTTACCGTTAAGTAATTAAGACCTAATTCAATCTTAAATACGCAGTAACATTTTCAACGAGACAGGGTAGGCACAGAAGCTCCTGTCAAGTTGGTTTGAAAAGGTTCAATTCCATTTTCATAATTTAAACAAGATGGGATAGTTTTAAAAGCTGGGGTTTGGCGGAGGTATATGTAAAATAAAAACTTGAACTTTTTCATAAACTGTACGTTTTCTGATTCTTGCGTACATTGTTCAGAATGCGCGAGGCACCATTTGTGGATCATGTCTATACAGAATGTACTTTTACCAGACCCAGCTTCACCGATCAGGTATATCAATTTCAGTGGTTTGCCGTCCTTTTCGAATATTTCCGTATATGATGAAACTTTTGTTTTCTCTTGTGTATTATCTTTCTCTCTTGGTTCTATTTCCAAATATGGATCCACATACAACTGACTGATAACAGTATCGGTCCTTTCAGGTTGAAGCAATACTGGGGATACTTTGACAACATTTTCGAGGTACATCTCTACGAGCCTCTTTTGGAAATCTGGTTTAACAAATAAATAATATTCACGAATGTAAACAATACGTGAAACAATTTATACTCACTCTTTCAATACCTTATCAATGCACCATACTTGTATTCACATGTCTAAAATATCTTAACACTTAAGAAACATGTCCTAACAAGGATTATAACACATACCTTATATAAACTAAATAGAATAATAGAATGTGAAAAACAACAAGGTGAATAGTGTATCGATAGAAAATTCTTTTTATTAGTCTTCATGCTGCGCCAACGTATTTAACGAAGGACGATACAGGTCTGCATTGTAGAAGTGCCGTAAAACTATTAAATGTTAAACTTACCTTTCTTGGCTTGGGTATAAGCCGAGTCTTCCAGTTGCTTCACGGATGCTGTAATGTCTTCAATTGCGACTTCCCTCTGCTTTTCAATAACGGCACACGTCTCTGCCTCATGTTTCAAAATATTATCTAAAACTTCCTTTTCTCTATTTTCCAATTGTTCTTTGATCTTTTGAACTGCTTGCAAAGCTTCCTTTTCTTTCTGTGTGATAGCTTCTTTTCCTTTCTGAATTGTTTCATTAAGGTCATTTATCCTCTGATCCAGTTCAATATATGCTTCCTTTATGACCAGGGCTTCATCTTGAGCAGATATAACAATAGAAGAATTCTTGAGCTATAAAGAAAAGAATTGTTCATATTATATGATTTAGTAAAATTTAAAATGAAATCATGCGCATTTTTCATGCAAAAATCCGACTGAAACAGATATCTGTGTAAAAAGGGTGAAGGAAATTATAGATTTTACCCAATATACCAAACTCTTCCTGCTACCAGTACGAAAAATTAACTTTCCGAATATCACTTTTCTTATTTTGACTGGGTCAGTCTTTTTAAGAAAGGCCAAACTGCACGCAGGAGTTGTTTCCCTTCAACCTCAGAAATCTCTACCTATAGGTAAGGGATAACACTGCGTAGAAGATTGAAGAAAAGAACTATTATTTTATTAGTCTGATTTCTTTATTTCTAAATACTTGTGCGGCATTATTGTTAATTTAACACATTTAAATGCTTAGCAACCGAAAATTGTTTTTTTTTTTATAAAACATTCACCAAAACACACTATGTGCAGTAAGATGCGCATAATGCCACTTTAATTAAGATACATATGCAAAATAAATGAACAATTTTAATAACGCATATGTCTTATGTAAAAACACCATTGTAACGGACATGATGTTTAGACGTTTAGGTTAACAACTTTTCTGATAAAAAGACAAAAAGTTTACAAATATTATGAATCATGTTATCGAGGACATTTGTGATAAACGTTTCTGTTTCCTACAAAACAGGCTCGAATTCTACAATACCACCTTTTTGTTCTGTTCAGTGACATGTTATGATAATATACTGGTAAAAAGATTAACATGAGTATTAAAACATTTTTACGCTAATTCTATTAATTCTATTAATTATATTGGCTTTTAAAATTTCTCTTTGACTTCTCGAATATCGGTAATGACTGATATCTAAAGACTGAAGCGTATGGTGCATGTGTGTTTGCTATTTTCAAGTACATCTATTTCCCTTACACGAAAAGACAGATACAAATCATTACTGTCATAAAACCTATTACGAAAAACATAAGCGCTGGATGTGAATCAGTGTTAATGAAGATAAAATTTAAATTAAGACAATCACACAACCAAAGTTTGACTTATTGCCATAAGTATTTAAAATATTACTTAAATGGGCTGCACATGTCAAAGTTGTTTTTGTTGGGTTTAACGTCACACCGACCCAATTAAAGGTCATATGGCAACTTTCCAGCTTTGATAAATTCGTCTTTCAATAAATCTGTTGACGTTTAATGTAAATTCTACATTACTGAATTTTTCAATGACAAGACTTCTTACTTCTTTTAATTTTATAACTGCATCTTGTGATTCTTGTCTGTGGAGAAGCTCTTTCCCATCTTCTAGAACAGCAATCATGTTGTCAATATGCTCATCAACTTCAATATCCTCCATTTCCATGCTATTAGAATGGTAGATGGTGTTCCTTGCAGACCTTGTCTGAAATTTGAATGGCACAATAGAAATAAAATACTTATGGTAATATTTATAATAACTTTAGATGCATAGCAATTAAGAAAGTTTAATCATTATTTGTATGCAGTGTAAAATGTATTTATTACCTGTCAACCTAATGGGTTATTTTTCGATCTCCTCACTAACGTACATGTTATTGCATACTTATATTGGTCACTGTATAATTACGTTGATTCTATAAGATGATTTAAAGTGTTTTACTATATTGAAAGTCATACAGTTACAAATTTCCTGGAGATCCAGCTTAAACAACAGAAAAACGTAACTTAGAATGCAGTCGGTTAAATAGGGCATATAAGGTATTTCACATTTCATGACCACTGATGAACTGATAGAATCATAAGACCTTGCTATTATTTCTTTTGTTTGCATTCTATGGTTCCAAATGATTTTATTACAGCTTTTATTAACCTTTTAATACATCTTCTAAAATCATAAAGATATATGACTACTTTCCATTATGAATAAACGTTTAGAAATAAAATGATAATAAAACCTTTGTAAAAACGTCTTGTCCCGTTATTTTACACTGAATTTTTCCCTGCAGAAATTTGCTATTGATGTACAAGTGCAATAATCCTGTGCAATCAATTTCTTTAGCGTTCCGTTTTGTTGCATACCCAGGAGCGTTAATATAGCATTTGGCGACTGCCCAAGCATCCGTGCACCAATTCTGTACATCTGTATTTTTCCAGTTGGGAGCTGGAGGATTTGAAGCATGGTTAATGATGATTTCGTCATGTATAGTACCACAAACATTGTTTGGACATGTAATCTTCCCGCCAGGAAACATGCAATTACAATTGTTTTGGCCTAATGGGCATTGTTTATTTTTATTTCGAACATGATCTGGCTGAAGTGTGCGTAGATTGCATTGCCCACAGTTTACCATCGGTAAATTATGCTTTTTCTGAACTACATTTATGATGTCCGTATGCTGCTGGTCGATAACATCGTCCGAAAATGTTTCCAGACCTTCCTTGAGGTATTTCAGTCCGAGACCAGCTTTCACCCAGTTTCTGTATTTTGGATTTTTTAGCTGTTGGCTGTGTGCAAGTTGTTGAGCCATTTGTAATTATGATTCAAATCTTCAGAGGTTTATTTGTAAATGGACTGTGAAACAAAAGAAACAAAAAACAACATTAACTAAAGAAAGCACATTTGAATTTCTTTTCAATTTTAATAACGGATCACGCAGCACTGCCCATTTTTCGCTTTGGATGCCTTTTTCAAATTTTTTGATTCATTTTATCAGGTTTTCATAAAGGGTACAGAGAAAGTTCATTTCCATTGGGAATATAAACCAGCGTAGCTAAAACATGGAAAGTAAGACATACAAGTTTGTCTGTTATATTGAATGCTGATATATTGACAAATATTTTAATTTTCATCTAATAGCCACTAACGCGGACAATAAAACGGGGGCAAGCATTTGTTTATTAAATGATTATAACACCAACATTTTGTATAAGATCACACAGTCAACAACGAAACAACCTTCTTCTAAATTATATCAAAATATATTTGAGATGTTGAATATGCAGGCGACCCAACACGAGGACATTTTACGGAATTTCCCATGAATAAAGACTACTTATGTAATGTTTTTTTTCCTTTATCTGAACTAAAACATATATAATAACAGCACAATAAAACGATCATAGGGTAGTCTTTCAGTGAATAGTATGTGTGACAGGAAAGGCCGTACCGGCGACAGTAACCATCAAAACAAATCAACACCCTTTACAATATTTACAAATTTATTTACATAAGATGATTATTAACAATGAATAGATATGAAAAGAAAAAAACTGATTATAAGAAAGAAAAAAAAAAGTTCAGTATCTCTAGATACAAAAGTTCTTATAGTCCATTCTAATCTGACGTGACACAGGTCTTTAATGTAATTGTGAACTTTAAGTAGCACAAACAAAACATATCTCAAAATCCAGTCCCTTTAAACCGTGAATACGTTGATTCCGTATTGGCTCCCTATGGTGGTAGGTGATTGCATCCCTGAGCTGACTTCAGAGGATAACAAAAATCATCGTCTTTGCGGTTTACGGCACAACCATGGGACGAAAGCTCTGCGCTGGGAAAAGGCGAGTGAAGACAAGTGAACCTCGGGCATTGTACTTCCGGGTTATGACATCACCAGGAAAATCGTCTGGTGGAAGAAGCTAAAATATATAACATATGGTAAGCACCATAGCAAAACAAATAAGTCAGGGCATAAAACTGCTCCTTTGGGTACACCATACCTCCGTAGGCTCCCATAAATAATACGTGCTACTTATACAAAATATATGTGCTACTAAGTTCAAACGTCACATGATTAAAATACGTCACTTATTACTTCCATTATTACCAAAATTAATTACTTACTAAAAGACTAAAGTTAAAGTATGAAAAAGATATGAAAGTATATGATGAAACATTATAGATACGGACATGATAAACTGCAGCTATTATTACAACTACAAATTAACAAAATTCAATGTAAATCAAACCGTTATATGATAGTTGGCATCCTATAATATCTAATGCCATACACTAAAACGGACATTGTATGTGTATGCAATAGACTGTCACACAATTTCATATTACAATAATATATACATGGTACTAGACTTGCCATATAAATTTATACATAACAATACAATGCAGTAATGGCGGTTCCATAATAACGAAATGTTTGACATAAGTTTTGAAACAAAGTACTTTATAAATATCATGTTACAAATTTCAGTACAAATTTTACATCTTATATAAATGGAACATTTTAGATTCCTCTTTCCAAATAATTTACAAAAGTCTGAAAAATTTAATAAATTATCCTGACATACCGAAACTGGCCAAAATCATATGCCGAAACGTAAATGTTACAGAATTCTGTAGAATGAACAAAAATTTACCAAATAAAAATCTTTAATGCAAAAATCATACAAAAATCTAACAAATAAATTTCTTACCTCGATCGAGCATAAATTTCTAGCAAGAAAATAATTCAGACATAGATTCGTCTATAAAGTCGGAATGTGGTGTGCGCAAGGCATATCTAGTCCAGTCTATTTAAAGGATAATGTCCCGCCAAATACTAAATTTCATGGGATTCACGGCTAAGCCGTGGACTCCGACTACTGTCATTTTCACGGGATTCACGATATAGCCGGGAATCTAACTACTTTGGCGCGAATTTAAATTGAAAAATTTGAGGCCCATTATAGTGGTTTTGGGGATAAAAAACATAAATTACTGAAGTTTAAAAAATATCAACTTTCTTATTACTGAACAGAATTTAATGAAATTTACATGGAAATTTAAGTTATGAAATACAGAAAAACATTAGAGGTATTTCATGCGTGAAATCTGACATTTACCTCAATAACTCAAAAATTTACAAAAAGATGATGCAATACCTGCATTTACAATACAGATAAAATAAGGCCCGTATGTCAATTTGTGACACACGTCCCCCCTTAAAAAGAAAATTTATAATTTTCTTAAATGAAAACAAATGACATACTGAAAATAACAAACAAACACACAAAAAAAAACACTGTCACTATCTGTACACCATATAATATAGCCACCTGTCTACACTCTACTCAAATAATCTGCGCCTACATTTTCTCTACCAGGAATTGCTCTAATACTGATCCTATATGGCTGCAATGCCAATGCCCATCTCATCAGCCTGGAGTTGCTAAGTTTCGCTTTATTCAAATAAGTGAGTGGCTGATGATCTGTCTCTAATACAAAGTCTTTACCGAACAAATACCGGTGAAACTTAGCTACTGCCCATACTATCGCTAAACACTCCTTCTCTATCACTGAGTACTTTTGCTCCCTAGGTAGCAATTTTCCTAAAATCTGAAGCATCTACTCTCAATATAAAAGTCTGATCTAAATCTGGCAACTTCAAAATAGGCGGACCCATTAAGCTAGCCTTCAAAGTCTGGAAAGCCTTTTCTTGACTTTCACCCCACTCTACAAGATTTGGCTGACCCTTTTTCGTCAAATCTGTGAGCGGAACTGCAATGGCTGCAAAATTTGGGATAAACTTTCTGTAAAATCCAACTACACCTAAGAATGAACGTATTGCCTTCTTGGTTTTCGGTCTTTCGGCATCCTGTATAGCCTGTACCTTATTTGGAACTGGTTCAAGGGTCTGAACATCTCCTATCATGTGCCCTAAACATTCTAACTTCTGAAAACCTATAAAACACTTAGTCGGTTTTGCTGTTAACTTAGCCTCTCTTAGTCTGGTTAACAACTCAGTAAGGGCTACTACATGTTCTGGCCATGTGATTGTATACACCAGGATATCATCTATGAAGCTATCTGAGTGCCCTAGGTCCTTCAAAACCTTCCGCATCAGTCTACAAAACGTTGCTGGTGCGTTAACTAATCCAAAGGGCATCTTACGGAACTGGAACAAACCTTTCGGGGTTTCAAAAGCAGTCATGGGTTTTGCCTTTTCAGACAAAGGAACCTGCCAGTAACCTTTGCTCAAGTCTAGTTTAGAAAAATATCTATACTTAGATAGCTTTGAAAACATTTCCTCCATGTTTGGCATAGGTTCAGCATCGAAAACCGTCAGTTGTTGACCTGACGAAAATCTATACAGAACCTAATACTGTATTTTTTTTCCTTATGAGACCATAGGGAGGAAAATGGAGCATTTGATGGTTCGATTACTCCCAACTCCAACTTTTTATCTACTTCCTCTTTTACTACTGGCTGTGAATGAAATGGAATAGGATAACCCTTTACTCTTATCGGATCTGTAGTTGACAACTGAATATCATGTTCAACTAAGTTAGTATTTCCAGGAATATCTGTCAGTACATCTGAGAAATTTTCTAACAAATCTACTACTTCCTGTTTACATGCTACTGGTAACTCTGGATTTACCTCTACATCTTTGTACGTTTCTGTACCCTGCTTTATAGGACACAAACTATATCCTTTTCTACTCTACTTGAAAACTCATCACTACTTTCATTCGGATCTAATCGGTCATAATCTCTCTGATCCTCCTCTAAAATAGCTGCTCCAACCTTACTTAAAATACCCTTATCTGGTATAGACTTACTATCATCCTTCCTTTCACAGTACTGTTTCAGCATGTTTGCGTGAAAAGTTTTCAACTTTCCGTCTACATCTATCCTGTAATCTAGTCTATTTACTACCTCTACTACTACGTAAGGACCCTTCCAATGTAACAACAACTTATTATGTTTCGTAGGTAACAATACAAGTACCTTACTACCTGCCTTAAACCTCCTATCTCTAGCCTTCCTATTGTAATAATTCTTGTATCTAGCACTACTTTTTGCTAACTGTTGCTGAGCTATCTTACACGTATCTTCCAACTTTTCTTGCAAATCCAAAACATACTGGTAAGTGGTTTTAACCTCATCATTTTCCGTCTTACCAGCCCATAACTCTCTTAGCACAGTTATCGGTCCACGGATTGTTCTACCATAAAGTAACTCAAAGGGAGAAAATCCCAAACTTTCTTGCGGAACTTCACGGTAAGCAAACAACATAGCATTCAAATACCTATCCCAATCTCTAGGTCTCTCACTACACATACGCTTCAACATTTGCTTCAAACTACCGTTAAACTTCTCTACTAAACCGTTACACATAGGGTGATACGGTGTTGTAGTTAACTGCCTTAATGACAATAACCTACTAACTTCTGCCATAAGGTCTGACGTAAACTGCGATCCACAATCGGTAAGCATTTCCTCTGGCACTCCTAATCTACTATACATATCTACTAATGCCTCTGCTACTCTCTCAGTTTCAATACTAGGTAGTGCTATGGCTTCTGGATATCTAGTAGCATAATCTACCATAGTCAAAATGTACCTGTTTTTCCTATCAGTCATAGGTTCGATCGGACCAACGATATCGACAGCAACTCTCTTAAATGGATATCAATCAAAGGCATTTTCCTAACGAACTTTACTTACTCTACCCTTAGCTATAGTACGTTGACAAATACTACATGACTGACAGTACCTCCTAAACCTCTGCCATTACTCCTGGCCAGTAAAATTCGCCTAATACCCTATCACTAGTTTTCCTTATACCTAAATGGCCTGACAGTAACGAATCATGTGCAACTTTCATCACAGTTTCTCTAAGACATTTAGGTACAATCAACTGTCTATTTTTGTCTAAATTCTGGGCGGTATACTCTCTATATAACTATCTATTCCTTATCTCATGCCTAACTGAACCTTACCTCTACACTGCTTAATCGTACCTTCCTCAGCCTTCTTTCTACACAAATCTAAAGTGCTATCTTCTGTTGCTTTTCTAAGAATTCCTCTCTAGATACATCTAAAATCTGAGACGGAACTTTAAGCTTTACTTGCTTCTTAACTTTGGCTTGCGCCCTAGTTTCTACTGCTGACGCTAAGCTACTAAACTGAGGTTCTACAGCTCCCTCTACATTACCAATTATAACATCATTGGTAGGATTATCTACAACTAACGCCTCTACTGTACCCTTGAAATACGGACAATCAATATCTATTCTAGCTACATCTAGCCTATGTTCACTCCCATCTATGTACTTACATCTACGGGTTTTCTCTAAAAACTGACTTGCTTCTACTAAGTTCCGTTTCACTATCACACATGTACAGCCTGTATCTCGCATAGCGATTACATCCCTACCATTACAAGTACCGGGTTTTGTAGGACATGTACTTACACTAAGCATACCTAACTCCTCAACATCACTTAGTTCTATAATGCTATTTCCACTCTCTGACCTACTTGACTTACTCCTATCTCTATCTCTATTTCTTCCTCTACCTCTACTCCTAGATCGGTCACGGCCTCTACCTCTATTTCTATTTTCCTTACTATTTCTATTCTCCCCTTTACTACTTTCCTGTTCCTGCTCTACCTCTAACTCTGCTGCATTGGCACTATTACCGCCGTACTTTCCACTCCTACAGTAATATGAACTATGCCCTATTCGACCACACTTATAACACTTCAGTACACCAAAGGGTTGATAACCTCTACCTCTATTAGCAACATTGCTACTACCTCTATTACTAGTGCCTACATTACGACTACTAGGATAGTGTCTCTGAGGTATTTCATATGGTTTATAGCTCCGGTCCTTATTGGTTCGATTCACGACATACTTGGGACCTCCACGAGTCTTTGCAAACAAATCTGCATCTTCTGCTACATCCTTAGCTTTAACTAACTTCTTACTACTCAAATTCTGGTATAGTTCTCTATTACATACATCTAAAAATTGGTCCCTAAGTATAAAATCTAATAATCCTTCATACGTTTTCTCTACCTTACTCAGTCTAAGCCAACCATCTAAATATCTACTTATTCTGGCTAGAAACATCACAAAGGTCTCATTATCCCGAGGCCTCTCAGTTCTAAACTTTTTCTTATAGCCATCGTCAGTGAGTTCGAACTGACGTAGCAAAGCGGCTTTCAGTTTATCATAATCCTTCTATCTTCCAACGGAAGCCTATCAAAAACCTCTCTTGCCGTACCCTTTAGAAGGAACGGTAAGTTAAGTGACCATATCTCTTTATCCCAATCCTGCGCAACAGCGTACGTTTCGTACACATTCAAGTACGCATCCATGGAATCAATTTTCTCATCAAAGGGAGACATCTTAACCTTTACCTTTTTCTTACTCATCTTTTCTAAGTGTCTTAAAACTTTTGCTCTGTTTCTAATTTCCTACTTTCTGCTTCCTCCTTCTCTGTTTCTAACTTCCTAGCTAACATTAACTTCTCCTTTTCCATTTCTAACTTATCCTGTTCTAACTTACGTCCGTATTCTAACTTATCTAATTCTAACTTACGTTCTAACTCTAACCTTTCCTTCTCAGCCTCTAAGCTACTACGTCGTTCATATTCTATCTTTTCCTTCTGCAACCTAACTTCTAACTCTAATCTTTCCCTATCTGCTTCTAACCTTTCCTTCTCTCTTTCTCTCTCTGCTTCTAACCTATCCTTTTCTGCTTCTACTCTTAATCTCTCTGCTTCTAATCTATCTTTTTCTCTTTCTCTCTCTGCTTCTACTCTTATCTTTTCTGCTGCTAACCTATCTTTCTCTGCCTCTAATCTACTATGTCTTTCCTCACGTTCCCTAGCCTGCTCTTCCTTAACAAAGTTACGTAACTCCTCTCCTTCATAACCTAACTCCTGTCCTACCTTCGTTAACTCTACTACACTAGTCATGATTACACTACGTTAACACTATATAACACTACAGTACAACAGCTACTATAACAACCTGAGACACTAAATAAACAATCGTGAGGGAATACTAGACTACACTAGTTTACACTAAGGCTCTACAGTTACCACTGAAGCCAAAACAAAATACTATACTCTACGTATATACTACACAAAACCTCCTCACTAAAATAATACACTAAGTTGCGCAACAGTACTATGTGTCAATCGAGGTTGCATAGGCAACAATCAACAATGTACAGTGACAGTAGGCTGCAACAATACCCTAGCCTTATCACATATCAATCAACTATAACGTGTGTTAACACTTTAGTGTAACAAATAAACAAAAATAAATCAACGTGCTTTATCCTAAGATAAAGTATAGGTATAACACAACAGTGTAGCACTACAACATAAGAGTAGGTTAAAAGTATATGCAAGTAAACAAGCTTGCTAAAACACACAAATTAAAATACTGTATCTAGTATGTATACAGTACACTAATACAAAATAGGATCACTGGGAGGAGTAGGGCGACGCACAATTAAGAGTGAGTAGGATAACTCTCCTTGTCAAGGGCGGTCACTCTCAGCACAGATATATGGTGGCTTAATCATAGAGTGACATAAAGACCCAAAAGAAAAATAAAAGGAACGAACTCACCCCAGAATCCAAGTGTCGTAAACAACTGTCTATCAGTCTGTGACCACTAAAGCTGGTTAGCTGAAGCTATGGATCTGTCTTGTCTTGTCTGAGGTAAGACGTCACTCTGAAAAATGAATAAAACTATTATATGTGTACCAATAGAACAAAACAAGAGGAATCTTTACAAATTATTGCTGCAGTTAAATGGGTGTTAATAATGTTCGAATAGCTACTGTGTCTGGTCGACCAATCCCACTTCTGACACCATTGTGACAGGGAAAAGGCCGTACCGGCGACAGTAACCATCAAAACAAATCAACACCCTTTACAATATTTACAAATTTATTTACATAAGATGATTATTAACAATGAATAGATATGAAAAGAAAAAAAACTGATTATAAGAAAGAAAAAAAAAAAGTTCAGTATCTCTAGATACAAAAGTTCTTATAGTCCATTCTAATCTGACGTGACACAGGTCTTTAATGTAATTGTGAACTTTAAGTAGCACAAACAAAACATATCTCAAAATCCAGTCCCTTTAAACCGTGAATACGTTGATTCCGTATTGGCTCCCTATGGTGGTAGGTGATTGCATCCCTGAGCTGACTTCAGAGGATAACAAAAATCATCGTCTTTGCGGTTTACGGCACAAAACCCTGGGACGAAAGCTCTGCGCTGGGAATATCACTCCAGGCGAGTGAAGACAAGTGAACCTCGGGCATTGTACTTCCGGGTTATGACCATCACCAGGAAAATCGTCTGGTGGAAGAAGCTAAAATATATAACATATGGTAAGCACCATAGCAAAACAAATAAGTCAGGGCATAAAACTGCTCCTTTGGGTACACCATACCTCCGTAGGCTCCCATAAATAATACGTGCTACTTATACAAAATATATGTGCTACTAAGTTCAAACGTCACATGATTAAAATACGTCACTTATTACTTCCATTATTACCAAAATTAATTACTTACTTAAAAGACTAAAGTTAAAGTATGAAAAAGATATGAAAAGTATATGATGAAACATTATAGATACGGACATGATAAACTGCAGCTATTATTTACAACTACAAATTAACAAAATTCAATGTAAATCAAACGTTATATGATAGTTGGCATCCATATAATATCTAATGCCATACACTAAAACGGACATTGTATGTGTATGCAATAGACTGTCACACAATTTCATATTACAATAATATATACATGGTACTAGACTTGCCATATAAATTTATACATAACAATACAATGCAGTAATGGCGTTCCATAATAACGAAATGTTTGACATAAGTTTTTTAAACAAAGTACTTTATAAATATCATGTTACAAATTTCAGTACAAATTTTACATCTTATATAAATGGAACATTTTAGATTCCTCTTTCCAAATAATTTACAAAAGTCTGAAAAATTTAATAAATTATCCTGACATACCGAAACTGGCCAAAATCATATGCCGAAACGTAAATGTTACAGAATTCTGTAGAATGAACAAAAATTTACCAAATAAAAATCGTAATGCAAAAATCATACAAAAATCTAACAAATAAATTTCTTACCTCGATCGAGCATAAATTTCTAGCAAGAAAATAATTCAGACATAGATTCGTCTATAAAGTCGGAATGTGGTGTGCGCAAGGCCATATCTAGTCCAGTCTATTTAAAGGATAATGTCCCGCCAAATACTAAATTTCATGGGATTCACGGCTAAGCCGTGGACTCCGACTACTGTCATTTTCACGGGATTCACGATATAGCCGGGGAATCTAACTACTTTGGCGCGAATTTAAATTGACAATTTGAGGCCCATTATAGTGGTTTTGGGGATAAAAACATAAATTACTGAAGTTTATAAAATATCAACTTTCTTATTACTGAACAGAATTTAATGAAATTTACATGGAAATTTTAAATTATGAAATAACAGAAAAACATTAGAGGTATTTCATGCGTGAAATCTGACATTTACCTCAATAACTCAAAAATTTACAAAAAGATGAGCAATACCTGCATTTACAATACAGATAAAATAAGGCCCGTATGTCAATTTGTGACAGTATGCACCTTTCCTGTTGCCTTCATGCCTCACTTTGCTTCACAGAATCGATCTCAATTTAATTACACTGTCCGCATGCTAGACTAGCCACTAGACTGATAATAATATACATGTATTTCTACATTTTTCCTTTTTGACGAATGTAATTTCATAGAGACAAAAGCCAGTCTATTTTAGAGATTTTCACAGAGGAATGATGTTATGATATTGGACATAGAATATAGACTGGCTCAGTTTACTACATTTAATCATAAAAATGTAAAAAAGATATATCATAGTCTGGGAGCTAGTCTATCCGCATGCTTATAAAATCTAGAAAATGATTGATCACTTTAGTGCTTAGGGCCACGCTGATTCTCGTTAACACTGGTTTATGGTTTCAGATTTGGTAGCTTTTTTGGTTCTTTATGATCAAGGAGAACAATTAATTTTACCATGATAGAATTCCTTTTAAGCCGGTACTAGTGGGCGTGACGGACGTTGTACGTTTCATCATCTCTCATGAACAGACACAATCAAACTCAGTCTGCTGTTTTTTGGCTTGGTTGCGTTCTATAAAGGATCTTTTCATAGGCTTTATATTATTCAAAAACGTTTAACTTATCTTCTGTGTTTAACCGCATTTTTTCTCTAAAAAATGAATGATAAAAACTTCAGAGCTATGAAAAGAATTATCCTTTGAGAGATATACTGTAGGCTTACTTATTTTAGCGGTGTACTAATAACAGCGCTTTTAGCGCTATGCCACGTGCACTAATTCATGTCCGCGTATTAATTCGCCAAGCATTTTCATGTACATTTTCATTTGATGATGTTTTCTTCGAACTTTTGCAAATAAATACTCTTGAGAGTTTGTACACTGTTTGTTACACTGCTTGCTAATATTTTAAGGTTCGTATGATATTCCTGTTTATTGTTCATATTATTATTTTAAATATATGATCATGCAAAATAAAATATTTAAGCTTGTAGTTTGTGTTTTTTTTTTCATTTGATCAAGTTGTTATCGATTTCCGTATCACCTTCGGGCATGTCCGTTGTTGCAGTCGCTCGTTTACGGAAAGGTGTGAACGTTTGTATTAAGACACAATGCATGTAGGACAAAGGGGATTCAATGATTAAAATGTGTGACAATCTCGTTTTATTTCAGCAATTATAACTAGTATACAGAATATAAAACACGCAGATAATTATAATTAAATACAAGAAGACAATACAGTTACGTAGGCAATATTATACTTGGAGCGCGACAAAACATCGACAGACAAAACATCGACACGACAAAACGCCGACGCGACAAAAGCTCGACAAAACACATCGGCACATAATTTATTTACACTTTTTCTTCATTTTCAGGGGTTAAATTACCTTGAAATCTTTACACATATCTGAAAGGTTCGGTCTAAATCTTCAGACAGTCAAGATTAAGACTCGAACATTTACGGTTAATGTTCAGTTAATGGGTGGTGGTATTAAAATGTGCAGTTGTGAAAATTTTTGTCAGATACTGACCAAACTTACACAGCTGTCATAAAATTTAATACCAGTTCGATTAAGTGTAACACTGATATCTTTTATGTGACAACAACTCAATTTTGATGACAATGAGCTTAGTTTGGACATACTAGGACATACTGGACAAGTTTCGTGTCAAATAATATCATTCTATGTCACAGATAACAGCTCATTTTGTTCATATTCGTAAGATAATATCTGTAATTTAGTCAATAATGAAAAGAAGTTAGCAATATGGTTTAAATTCATTCAAATTAATTGAAGTATGACAAAAAATGATATACGTTCCCTTTCTCTGCAAAATTAAAGACATTATTTAGGTAAGGTTTAAGATATTGACGAAACAACAAAACGTCTATTTAGTGGATTATATATATCAGTATCGACTCAAGTTATGCGATTTCCTTTGATCATAGCAAACTTTATATAGATAGATAGATAGATATCTTTATTGCCTCCAAAGATTGAAGAGTACATATTATAATATATAACATTTCAATTTACAAAGCATAATTACAAAACAATAGGTACAATATAAGTTCAATGTACAAATCACAATTGCATATTAAGATGAATATTGAATATCAATTCCAATTATAACTGAGATGCTAACACATATGCATATTATATCTACATATAGTAGTAACAGAAACCTGTATACATATGTAAGGAATAATAATTGCATGAACAAAAGCATATAACAATAAAACAGAGATAATTTCACAAGCCTGTATACAATACTATCGCTTTTAATTATTTGATTATTTAGAAGGAAACATTAGCCTAAGAGTTATTGTTATAAATCAACGCCATAACCGTTTTTTTACGAGTTGTCAAAAAATAACCACCGAATACTTACTGTAGTTAAACTATAGAATTTCACTAACGCCGCACCACATTGTCTCAAACGTCGTTAATTTTGATCTTCATATCATGATGGATAGATAGCCTTCAAGTAACTTATAATAATTTTGGACCTTGTTATGGCGTAATGACACCTGTTTTTATCTCCTAGGAAGGTATTCATTACATAATAATCGACGTAGTCTTTTTTCAAGTGCAGTTATATATATATATATACCTTTTTAGTTTTGTTTTTTGCCTTCACTTATTGTTCTTTGATAGCTTGTTTAGCGCAAAGTTTGCAATGTTTTTATTTCAGTCCACGAACACGAACCTCACAGGTAAAAACTTTCAGCAGATGTAATTCAGTTAGTATATTTATTAAAATATTATGTATTCAGAAAAGATCGTTCATGTATTTTGATGTTTATGATCAATTTAATCCAAAAATATATAATACGCATTTAAAAAACTAATATTCGCTCATGTTCGGTTATTTATGGTGGCACAGGCCTGAAACAGATCGCGTGTAAAAAATTACAATAATAACGTGCTTATTGCCACTATGATTTACTTCCAGAGTAATTTCTTGCTTTCTTTTTCAGTTTGTTTATTAGATATTGGTAATTCTAAGGGCCTCTATGATGGTGTATCGTTTTGTTCCTCGGGCATCTTCGGTATTCGGTGGTTCCCCGATGGTTACAGCTCGACCTGAACATTCTTGTATGACACGTCGCCAATACGTTTTTACTACTTTATCCTTATGACGTTTGTCCTTATTAAAAATATATCCACCAAACACAAGTTGTAACTTTCCTTTTTGTAAAGTAACGAGCTCCATCACTATGGACGAAGATGAAAGTGTTCGTAAAAATCTTCGTGAATCTCCGTAAATCTCCGAGAGCCTCATCTCGGACAGGCCCCGTGTTCACAAAACATTTTTCGGACTCAGCTGAGTTTGAGTTTGA